>NW_025765378.1:107500-185427 GCF_003918875.1 Haliotis rubra | reverse complement strand
GCCTCTCTACTAGCTAGAGTATACTAGCTCACTTCTACACCTACATCATCTGCTGTCTGCCTCTCTACTAGCTAGAGTATACTAGCTCACTTCTACACCTACATCATCTGCTGTCTGCCTCTCTACTAGCTAGAGTATACTAGCTCACTTCTACACCTACATCATCTGCTGTCTGCCTCTCTACTAGCTAGAGTATACTAGCTCACTTCTACACCTACATCATCTGCTGTCTGCCTCTCTACTAGCTAGAGTATACTAGCTCACTTCTACACCTACATCATCTGCTGTCTGCCTCTCTACTAGCTAGAGTATACTAGCTCACTTCTACACCTACATCATCTGCTGTCTGCCTCTCTACTAGCTAGAGTATACTAGCTCACTTCTACACCTACATCATCTGCTGTCTGCCTCTCTACTAGCTAGAGTATACTAGCTCACTTCTACACCTACATCATCTGCTGTCTGCCTCTCTACTAGCTAGAGCTATACAACTGCCTCTCTACTTCTACACCTTCTACATCATCATCTGTCTGTCTCTCTACTAGCTAGAGTATACTTAGCTCACTTCTACACCTACATCATCTGCTGTCTGCCTCTCTACTAGCTAGAGTATACTAGCTCACTTCTACACCTACATCATCTGCTGTCTGCCTCTACTACTAGAGTATACTAGCTCACTTTCTACACCTACATCATCTGCTGTCTGCTCTATACTAGCTCAGCTCACTCTACACCTACATCATCTGCTGTCTGCCTCTCTACTACCTAGAGTATACTAGCTCACTTCTACACCTACATCATCTGCTGTCTGCCTCTCTACTAGCTAGAGTATACTAGCTCACTTCTACACCTACATCATCTGCTGTCTGTCTCCCTACTAGCTAGAGTATTCCCATCACGAAATATTCTTATAAGTTTCTTATAAGATTCTTATAAGATTCTTATAAGTTTCTTATAAGATTCTTATAGAGTTTCTTATAAGATTCTTATAAGTTTCATAAGTTTCTTATAAGATTCTTATAAGTTTTTATAAGAAACTTATAAGAATTTTGTATGTGAAATGTAGATAAGAACTTATAAGATTCTTATAAGATTCTTATATGTTTCTTATAAGATTCTTATATGTTTCTTATATGTTTCTTATAAGATTCTATATAAATGAATGTTATAAGAAACTTAGAAGATACTTATAAGAATCTTATAAGAAACTTATAAAGATTCTATATAAGATTCTCATGTGATATTCAACCAGTACCAACCATAGTTACAGCTGCTGATGACCAAGTTTCACAGCAACGCTAAAGTTACACTGGCATTGCAGGCTTTCTCCTGCAATAACACTTGAAAGCGGCATTAAACACCAAAAATGAGGGTTTACCTCACCTCAAATGTTCAATAAAAAATGTCTGACAGGTTCTGGAAGTCAAAGTTATTATTGTAAAATCCATCTGTAAATGATCATTTTCTTGTTATACTACCTTCGTGATGTCACACAATATTATTAGAAACAAAAGCTCTCTTCAGTTGGCCATGTGAGCAAGAGCAATATTGATTCAACAAACAAAATTCAACATACAGGCATTAGACATATTATTCATCTTTAATTAGATCACAACAAACAAGTGTATTTATTGTGAAACATTTCAAACATGAGGATTTCAATGCATTGCGTTCTTTGAGCTAATGCTTTACACAGATATAGTTTTTACTGGCCTTTATCTGGTGCCCTGCAACCTGTATCAGTCAGAGGTCAGTAGTGATCACACGGTTCCTGTTCTTTTTCCGTGAGTCCGCACACTGGCAGTTGATGATTTGAACCAATTCTCTCTCGGTTGTCTTCGGGCTCTTTGATAACACAAACCCTGTAATGAAAAGATTGATTAAAATCAGTTTAACTTAGCTGTATTATGTTGCACAATATTGACAATGTTTGTATCAACAGTGTTACAATATCTCATTTGATAACTGGTGCAAAGTAGCTTGAAATGTAGAACTGTTTAAAAAGATTTTTATCTATGTATAAATGATGTGGTACAAACAATTTATAACTGAGTAGAACACACACTGCTCAAAGGTACATTGAAGAATTTAGTTTGCTTTACCTTCCTTATATGAATATATTTAAATATCCATTGTAACTTTTATTACAATTGTTTATATTTCATTGCTGTGGACCTTTTACACAAACTTGCATAACACAATAATTGTATATAAATACAATGTATAGAGATGTTCAATTCTATATTTCCATATGGTTTTACACTTTTTGGGCTAAATTTTGCAAGGTCTTTAATAGAATTACCCTTTATTGCTGCCACTATCATTTGTTGTAGCAAGCAGCCTTCGTCCCCTTCCCTTCTGCCGATGATTCTCACAAGCTCCTGGTCAGAAAAAATGCATGAAGCAAATTTCTGACCAGCTTGGAAGTCGATCCCACTGGCAGAAGAAAGGCATGGCGATCTAGGACTATTTTCTTCACCATTACCCCTCCGCCAAGGGTCAACAAGGTCAGCCCACATGATAGTGATGACGGAGTGGTTGCCTGGGGTGACACAGGTGACAGTGATGGGAAAGGCGGTGGTGGGGCTGGTGGACTCGCTAAGCCTGGATTTGATGGGAGGGAGAAAGCAGAAGGTCGAGGAATATATAATGATTTGGTTGGCTCATGAGCAGTGTTTCTGCGGCTTCTATGACTGGACATAATTCTGCCAGTTGACTAATAAAGTTTGAACACCTTCTGACCCTCAGAGAGGATGCCAGAGCACCATTGCATGGGCATGGAATTGTCTTTGGCTGTTCAAGTCTCATAGCAAAGGTTGGCTTTCATGGCAAAGAGTTCTTCATCCTTGTCCTTTAGTAACTGCTCCTTTTCCTTTAGTAACAGCTCCTTCTCCTTTATGATTTCTTCCTTCTCCTTGATGACATTATCTTTCTCCTCAAGGCTCAGCTTCAGCTCCTCCACCTCATCACACTGTCTCCATGGCCGGTACTGCACCAGCCAGGAGCTCCTCCACCATCTTCTCCTGGGCTCTAATCTGGGCCTTCTTCTCAGCTGCCTTTGTAGTCTTGGGTTCTTTTTCTGAAATATGATTTTAAAATTTCAGTATATCTTTAAAAGCTAATAAAGTCAATATAATTTTAACAATAAAAAAATACTTGAATTATTTCATACAAAACATCATTATCTCTTCCTTATCATCAAAACTTCTTTACTTTGAAAGCTGGTCTTGCAGTCAATTATATTTGTGATGAGTAAAAACAGTTTTAAATTTGTTTTATGACAAGGATTCAAATTACTTGTTTTCATCCATGTTTACTTGCCACAGGCCCTGATGGATTTTATACACTTGCCCATAAGAACTTTAGAAGTAATTGTCAGTAAAATTACATTAATTTCCAACATATATAATGTAGCGTAATGTTGTAAACTTGTCATAAAGATTACGTCACTCTTTGATTTGTTACTTGAGGGAAAGTTGACATAGTAGTTTTGAGTAGGGTGAAATCAATATTGATTGCTTGAAATCCTCATCAAGTTTTGCTTATGAATAGTTACTTTGAAGTTTTATATGCACACTCTAGTTAAAAATCTTTAATATCTAGTCCACAGCAGATCAAATTAGACTTCATGAAGTGAGATACCTATTTGGGTTTTGTCAAGCTGATTTATGTCATATGCTGTTACCAGCCAATATTATCTTAATCTATCCTCCCTAAAGCCAAGCCTGCAATGTTGGCATTATGGGTTATTTCACGAGCATGCTAGACACCGGCAAGATGGGACAACTTCACCGCATATGACAGGCGTGTAAAGTAACATGTCTTGAAGTATTGGGCATGTTTTGAACTAAGAATTGAAATCTACAATTAACAAATCCTTTATCAACTTCATCTTTTCTGAGATTGTGTCCTTTTAAAGTATTGCATACCTTTGTGGAGTTCTGTAGCTTTGTCCAGGGTTGTGAGTTCCTTTTTTTGGGTTCTGATTCAGCATCAGCTTTCTTTTTCCTGCTTCTTATCAGGATAGGCTACCTTTCAGTAGAGGTTACCTGCTTGCAGCTTCTTCCTTGTCAGCTGAAAGGACAAAACAAACTCCAATGCAGATGCGATGTCATAGAAAACAAATTTCAATTGATATAAACACTTGGACTTGAATAGACTCATCTTCTACCGTTGCGGCCTAGGCTAAGACTAGACTAGCCTTATTGCTATGGTTTTATGCTCCTGAGGATGTAATTTTTTGATTACATACTGAAACAAATGATAATCTATAATGCATATCTTACAAAATGATCAATAATTATTTTCACTGTGATTTTGATTTTTCTCCTAAAATTGTAAAGTTTACAAGCTAATCAAGGATTAATTATAAACTATGATACTACATACTATTGCAACACATAGTTGGTAAATTATAATTGGTGGGGTAGTACTGTTATGCGACTGAAATCTTATTACTAAAATGAAGATACTGCTGTGTTAAACATTTATGGAAATATTGCACTATGGTAATACCACTGCACATATGATAATAGAAAGTTTCCTATTTCTGGCCAGCGTCTAATGAAAAGAAATATTAGTACTGCCATTAGAATGCCTTGATACTTTATCAGCAGGATTTGAGTTATAAAGATGTAGAAACGTCAACAAGCTGTCAATTGAATTCACTTGATTCTCTTTGACACGTAATAAACAGGGATACTAAATTGACACTTTCATGGAAATACCATTTTTAGTATACTAGTGAACAATTTTGAGTATCAAACTTGCTCACTTTCGTTGGAAGTATTTACCTATTAGATTTAAGCACATTTGAGATAGTAATGATATGAAATTTAACACAGCTGTCAACAGAAGCTACTATTTGTGTATCATTCAAGATACCATGATATGTAACACATCGTTGAAATCTGGCATCAATGATCCAATGCTTTTAGAGACGTTACATTTTCACATAGTCAAACACAATACATCTAATTTATAAACCTACCATGGGAGTTGAAATGAGACCCAGGAAAAGCTGATCCTAAATTACTACCATTACAATCAAATTGCAGTAATCAAACCTCAAAATGGAAATATACAGTAAATTGAGGAGTTCTGGGGCAGCTCTCACTTAAATCATTAAGGTTTTTTTTTTTATACTTACATCCTAGAAAGTCTTGGCCTTGTACGACAACGTCAACCATGGCCATACGTGGTCTCCTTTCCGCATGGTAGCTTCCTCTTGAAGAGTCAGCCTGCCCGCATCTCTTCATCCTCCACCTCTGTTCCTTGAGAACCACTCAGCTTTGGCCATCGAATCTCTCCTAACTAGATGAAACAGAGTTTATTCCATCAGTAAATGTATATTATATGTTGCAACACAATCATAAAATGCAAAATCAATATTACTGTAATAACAATTAGAAATACTACTATAATGTCTGTCAAATATATATATAATTTTAATTAAGTCCAATATGTTATCACTATAGTATTATAATAGTGTTTGTAATAAATTACAATTGAGTGTCTTATAATGTATTAAGTCAATCACAAATATCAAATCTGAGTAACACTGATTTGCTACTAAACACAGTGATCCCGCAGCAAATAATAACTGTGTTGAGAAATTATTAATTCAAAACAATTCATTAGACAGATTTAACAATTGTTTGAAGAGATGAACTTCTCGAGGCGACTAATGTGAAATCGCCGAGACTCGTGGATTGGCATTTTACGGTGGGGCCAGTGAATCAAGACTTTCACATTAGCTGTAAGTCTAATTTATAAGGTTTTAAACAATTATGTCAATGAAATCGTCCTGGATATATTTAAAAATACGGGACTGCAGTGTAGAGACGGCAGGAATTGAAACATTAGTGAATCATCGCCACCTACTAAATTGTTAGATTTTAAATTTCAAACCATAAGTGTTACATGGTTAGTTGACGTCACTGGAACAGATACTCAGAATCACGTCTTCATAGTACTTTCGTCATATCAAGATACGTCTTTGGTCATTAATTCAACAAACCTCAGATGTTTTATCCTCGATACTTACACTTTCATCGAAGTGGTAGGTTCCTAACAGCACGACGTCGAGCTTCCTTTGCCATTTCACTTCAAATTGCTGCCCAAATCGGGAATCAAGAATGGTAAATGAAGTAACAAATCATGAGTCGTTGACAAAGGAGAAATGAAAATTACAGGAATCAAGAATGGTAAAATGCTGTGACAAAATCAGCTGAGTCGTTGACAATGGAGAAATGAAAATTGCCGCCAGCTGGGCATTTGGTTACTTCCATATAGAATCGTCAGTAATGTTCAGGAATCGGAACCGGTAACCTTATGGTTCATGTTTTATACCAAGCTGCAATGATGGATTGTTTCATTTATTCCATTTATCTTTTCACTTAATTATTTCATTTTAAAATCGATGATTACGATTATCGTGGGTGTTGGAAATATCTGTACTATTTAATTCAGTATTTCCAGACCCGTTTTGTACGATTAAATTTAGAAATCAACTGTTGCATTCGATTCCAGAACTTCATTTTGGAATTCCATTTTGGCGCATGCGTGCGGAAACGGAAGCACACCAATGAACGAAAGGGACCGATTCAAGTTGAGTAGAGAAATGGTCGGCTTTAGGTTCAAAGAGAAAATAGCCCTTAAAAGGTAAGGGCTGGCTGGAAATAGCTTTATTTTATTGCAGCAATAATCCGTTTTAAACCGCACATTAAAATTTATAGCATACATATATATATTGATGTCATTTTAGCAGAAAACATCACGACGGACATGCAATTTTAAAATGAAAAAGACCCAGTCAGATGAATCTAAATCGTCCATTAACGGTTTATTACATAGTACATGTTTACTTTACGGGTTAGTAATGGTGAAATGGAAACAAGATCTGGTGCCGTTTTACCACATTCTGGTTGGGTTTCACTTTGAATATTACAACTTTCGTAAAGGTTTGAACATATTAAGCGCATTGACTCATTGGTACCCTTTGAATGATTTAGTGAACGGAGGTTTGCGCTCGGTTTTTGAACGTGTAGTTGGTACTGATTGGGGTTCGTACCGATGACGACAGGCGAGAACATGGCGAGTCGAATGGAACTTGCGCTAACGGCGCAGGGTTTAGATGGAACTTACCGGCATGGAATGAGTCACGAAGCACGGTAGAAACAGCACATAGAAAGCAAGCTGCGAGGATGAAGTGACCAAATTGCGGTGAAGTAATTATGGGAAAAAACCATCAAAATCAAATTGAAAGAATATTATTGTTGATTTACAGTTTATTCTTCTAACATATGTTTTATTGTATGCTGCAGATTATTCTCAAAGGTTGAATTATATTGATAGTTTCAAGAAACATCACTTGAGATGGCAGACCCACCAAGAAAAGAGTCGGTATCTTACAGATATATCAGGGGCACACTGGAAAGAGGGTGTCCCACCAAGTTCTAAAAGAGCATTCATGAAGGATTACAACAAAGTTCGACACTCATTTGCCTAGCTCTTCTGATGTTGTTGATAACACAAGAGCCAGCAAACGGGGACTGAATCAGTGTTATTTGAAGAGATGAGGAGAGTCATCAGTATCAGTCTACAGATGATGATATGAATGTTCTTCTACACCATTACGTAACAAGTGAAGGTGAAGGTGGTATTGGAGGAACAGCTCCGTTGCAGCATGATTCAACATCAGGACAACAGTCACGTAATGCTAGATGAAATTACGAAGCAAGATTCGGGATTTTCAAGAATGAAACATGGAGTCTGAATTCAGAGCTTTATTTCAATCTTCAACTTGTCCAAGAAATTTGAGAAATCTGATGTTGAGGAAAAAGGGAAGTACTAGGATTTGAAGTAGTCAACATTTTGAAAAAATAATTTTTAATGAGTTAGATCTTTTATTTCAGTCCTTATTCAGTCTAGATAAGTTGGTATTTCTTAAAGGAATACAGGCTGGCAGATATTAACTTTTGGGTCATTGAGTTGTGCTCCCCTTGTGTTCATCTCAGTTGGGTATCCTAATTTTCCTTTGAGTAACCAAATAACTTGCTTAGTGTACTCACCTCCTCCAAATCTACATTTGGGTATTTTGCCATTTTCCATTAATTTTTTAAAATATGGATTTAAATGTTAGTGTTTGTGAATTAACGCTGATGTGTAATATGAGAAGCGATAAAGAAAGACTGCAAGTTATCAGTTCATGTCCTACAATAGAACCTCTCCGTATACTTCAGTTATTTTATCTATCCACACGTGCTTGGCTTCACGATTGCGGGCGTGCAGTATTATGCATTGTAAGATCACATTTATTAATTATTTACAAAGAGCTTCAAGCGTGCCAGCCATGCAATAGACTTAATAGGTGGGTTTTCAAATTTGCAATGTTTTGCAGCACAATTTACATGAATCGCCCGGCTTATCTGTACCTCCTGGGTATACTTGCTCACTAAAGTAGAGTTTATTGGGGCTTACTGAGTTTCCCTATTTATGCAATAACAGATTTAATATTCATGCATTTTACTGTTCGAAGTATGTCAAATTATGATGTCATCTTTACAATGGTATGACATCACTATCCTCGTCGGTCATTGCTAGGTGATGCAGCAACAATATTGTTAGTAATTTTGAAATTGATGAAAGTGGATAAGATTTAGAAAACCTTCTGATTTCCAACACTGGAAACATTTATAAGAAGAATACTTTTGGGTTTTAAGAGTGGAACTATCTTACCTCTCCTTTTGTACGATGGGTACAAAGGCCCTGCGCCACTGATAAACAATAATAGATTACAAATAAATTGTTAAAGAGAAAGAGATATACACTGAGACACCAAAAGTCACCTCAATATATTGCATTCCATTACAAATATCCTTAGTTTCCAATTGAAAGTCTCTCTTTTATATCCTGATCTTGTTTTTTCAGGTGAAGTGATGATGACATGCAAGAAATCATTATTCTGGAGGATGAAGCTTTCATTCAACATGTTCAAGCGATGAATTTGGTTTGTTATTGATGAACTGTCTGAAGAGGATTGCCAAAACAGTGAAGATGAGGATTTTATAGCAGAGTCTGATTCCCGTAAAGCTGCTGAAGGGTTACACAGACCGGCACTATCTGTCAGCATACTACTGATTCTGGCCTTTTACAACCGGCATTCTCTTACATCGGATGGGATAGCTGAGTTTGTTTGCATCTGCTTCACTTGCACTGTACAGCGGGACGCACTGTCTGCCAACTTCGGCTATATGCTTTTAAAGAATATTTTACCACAATGTTGACCATCCACTGATTTACCACAGAAATTACTGTTCATTTTTGTTTGCTTGTTGTTAGAACATCAAAGAATGTGGACACCTGCCAGAATCCGCTATGTTTTGAAGAAACTAAATGAAGAAGGAAGTGAAGTGTCTGGCTTCATTGAAATTCCGATAGAATCCTCAACTACAATCAATGTTCAAAGCGCCAGGGTTCATCACTTTGGTTTATTACATAAAATCAAGTAGCAAAGGGAATGAAGAGGCAGTTGAAGATATCTGTGATGGTTTACAATACAAGAAATTAAGTTGCCGGCCGGGATCCACAAGTCAATTAATATGATTTGAGCCGGTGACTTTTAATACAGATGGTGCCTAAAGCCACGTTTAGAAGTTCCAAAACCAACTTATGGCCCAATTTTACCTAATGATAAATGGACTACCTTATGCAGAGGAAGGAGATACCCGAGGAAAATATGGTTTTAGCTGGGTTTGGGAATGTGGTAGCCTAAAAAAGAAACCATCTATGACAAGGATTTCCTAGCAACACCTTTTATAGAAAACGATACAAAGATTTGGAAAAGTTTGCGTAGTACAGCTTTTAGATGGAGCAGTTAGAGTAATAAAGAAATATATTGATAGAAGTACCTGTAGTCTTCCTGCTAGAGCATGTGTTTGTGCCATGAATCAGTTACAATGGACAGTCGTCATGTGTGAAAGTGTCTTCAAACAGGAAGAGTTGTGAAAGTAGGAAAAGGCCATACAAGAGTCTTCCCTCAAACGCGGAATGTTTGGATGGACCAATAGATCAGCGAGGAACAACTCAGTGACTAGGGATGCTCTTGATGCTGTCGATTGAAGGTGCCAGTAAATGGCATCAAAGGGCCCCTCATGGTTTTCTTACCTCACATTTTCAGTTTGTACATGGAACTGGCATTGATTATATGCAGTGTACTTCTTAAAAATTATAGCTTATGCATTCACTGTGGTTTGCAAGTAAGCATAATGCTCAAGTATTTAGTGTTGCTGGTTTGATTGATAAAGTTAACCGGCGGCTGCTCCAAATAAAACCTCCCAACTACATGTCAAGATTGCCAAGATCTTTGATGGACTCTGATTACTGGAAGGCATCGAGATGGAAATACTGGATGTTATATTATGCTCCAGCAGTCATGCATGATATTCTTATGCCAGAGTACTACAGACATTTTTGTTTTATCAGAAGTATTTTCTTACTATTGCAGGATTCCATCAAACCTTCAGATATCCATACAGCGAGATACTGTTAGCTAGATTTGTTGCAATGTTTCCAGTGATGTATGGGGAATCAAATGTGGCTCTTAATGTACACCAACTACTGCACTTGCCTGATAATGTTCTGAATTTAGGTCCTCTGTGGTGCTTTTCATGCTTTCCCTTTGAAGATGCAAATGGTTTTCCATTGAAGCTATTTAATGGAACTCAGCATAAACCAGATAAACAGATAGCTCATGCTGTTGCAGTCATGCAGAAAATGCCTGAGTTGATTCCTGCCATAGAAAGAACAGTGTGGCATATGATCTCTACTGTAGGTTGAAAAACAAATCAAAATACAAAGGTGATTATGATGTTGGATGCGCAGGTTTATCTCATTGGAGCAACAAGGGAATTCCTAAACCAGTTGTCACCAGAGTATGATCATGCTGTGAAGGGAAAAGAGTTTCTGGTCCTTTTTGAAAAGCTAGTGACTTTTAAAGGGGTCAAAGTCGATGGAGATGTTTACTTCTCAGAGGCATACAAAGCGTGTACTTTTTAAGAAATAGTTGTACTGTGCTATATGCAAGTGATTCATCACATATGTATGGCATAATGAAACTTTCATGCGAGTTTCTCCCGTGTGTCAGTGTCAGGAATTCAGCAGTTGTGTCTGTGTGACAAGAAACTTTGCCATGATTAGGTGCTTGGAAGTGAGTGAGTAACTTCATGGAAGTCAAATACATTAGGGAAGTGAGGTCCACTAATGACAAAGAAAATAACTGCTGTGGATCTGAATGCTTTGAAGCGGAAGTGTGTCTTTATCAAGGTTCCACGATTCTGATGCTGTTTTTCTCTGTAATGTACCAAATGTTTTGGAAAAGATTGAGGTTGTTGTTACGATCAGTTAAGAATCATTTTTGTTGTGCTTTTGAGATGTAAATGTATTTTTTTCCCTGTTTTTAGAATATTTTTAAAGGTTACATGCAGCCAAAAGCAAATATGAATTAAATCACAATTATCATTTATTCATGACTTATTATACATTTCTGAGACAAGCAAAATTATAAAAGCATATAATCGCAAATCAAAAGTGCAACATATGTTGGTAGTTGGGTTTACACCAATAGAAATTCATCGAGTAAAAGCGAAGCAACTGGGATACAGATGGGGCTTAAGCCTTGGGTGTATGGCAGAGATTTTCATTAAGCTGGTTCATTTGCCGTCACGTGCAGGTGTGTGTATATATAGAAATGTTGGGTTCTTTAAATACATGCTGATTTTCTGCATTTTGCATTTGATTCAATCAACAAAAACTGAGATGGTGACTATTGCGTTTGCTTTTGAGCTGCTTAACGTTTGTCCAAGTACAAAGTAGGACTTGGAAACTGATAATCTGAGTTTGCACGGTTTCCGTCCGATCTGTTCATCCAGAGACAAATGGATGCAGTTTTGTTTGCAATCAGCAAACATCATAACATGTTGATGTACAAGTATCACATCTGCCTGTCCCCTTGTAATTACATAATGTGACAGAGACAGAACATTTATGGTGTATAACCTGATAAGTGCATATTGTCATTAGCAGACATTGAGTTTTGTCTGTGACAGATGCTGCTTATCACAATCAACATATGTTGTTTTCTATGTTTCCATATACTGAGTACATGAATTGAAACATTGCAGTTTTGAAGCTGAGCATTTTTAACGATGATATTAGTATTTCTAATGCACTTTACTTTCTTGAAAACTAATGGTTTTGTAAATCTGCCAACCAACCCCAAAAGCATGATGTGAAAAGTATGGAACCAGTGTATTTTTATTACTGCAGATCCAAGATGCTTGTAATCACAAGAAACATCTTTTGTTCTCTAACTTTGACTAGAGTGATAATCCTTGAAAGCATTACTTGCTGGGTGACCATCTAGTGAATAAACCAATGTTCCAGGCATCCTGGTTCCAAGCCATGCAAATCTAATCACTTTGCCTTGGCCTTGGCATAGCTATTGAAACCACTTTTACCCCAAGCTGGGGTGAAATTAGTGAATCGTTTGAACTCCGATTTTTCGCGGTATTTTTTCATCACATTTTTTTCAACTTTATAAGTTGAATTTGCATTTTGATGATTGGTAACTGTAAGTCCATACCAAGGTATCAGAATCTGCAAAGTTGTGTTTTGCATTGCATGAGACCTTTAACAATTTGTTTAAAATATCTTCCAAAATATTTTTGTAATTTCAGCATAGTAAACCTCTCTTTTTTTAGTTGTACAATGGAAAAACTGTGTCTTTTATTTTCAATACTCCATAAATTCCATTTTTTGTTTTTTATGGCAATAAACTCTATTTGTGATTGAAATAATTTGTAAAGTATGTATTTTGAATGTAACTGCCAAACCCTTGAAAATTGTAGAAATATGTAGATTTGGAAGAACAAATTTTATCAATGATGTTATGTTTCATGTATGTTATGTTTATTGTAGATATCCACTCATATCAGAGAATAAATTTTGTAAAAATGAACATTTTAACTTCTTATAAGTTTCTCATACAAAATAAGAAAAGATGAAAAGTTCTTATAAGAAATTTTTTGTCACTAAGAAATATATAAGATTAAATTATAAGAAACACCATTATAATTTCTTATAAGTTTCTTATTCCTAATTATTTCTTATAAGAATCTTATAAGAATTCATCTTCTTATAAGAATCTTATAAGATTCTTATAAGAATCTTATAAGATCTTATAAAGGTAAAACCCGTCTGGTACTAGCTCACTTCTACACCTACATCATCTGCTGTCTACCTCTCCTGAGCCAGAGTATACTAGCTCACTTCTACACCTACATCATCTGCTGTCTGCCTCTCTACTAGCTAGAGTATACTAGCTCACTTCTACACCTACATCATCTGCTGTCTGCCTCTCTACTAGCTAGAGTATACTAGCTCACTTCTACACCTACATCATCTGCTGTCTACCTCTCTACTAGCTAGAGTATACTAGCTCACTTCTACACCTACATCATCAGCAGTTGCTGGATTACCGAGTACATTACATTGTTTCATTCTGAGAATGTCTGTCAAACACACACATCATACAGACATCATGCAGACATCACACACATCATGCAGACATCACACACATCATACAGACATCACACCTCATGCAGACATCACACACATCATACAGACATCACACATATCATGCAGACATCACACACACATGCAGACATCACACACATCATACAGACATCACACACATTATGCAGAGATCACACACATGCTGACATCACACACATCATGCAGACATCACACACATGCACACATATCATACACATCACACACATCATGCAGAAGTCACACATGCAGACATTACACACCCAGAGATCATGCAGATGTCACACAGAGACATCATGCAGACATCACACAGATGCATCACACAAATCATGCAGAACTCACACATCACACAGACATTACACACAGATCATGCAGATATCACACACAGACATCATGCAAACATCACACAGATGCATCACACAAATCATGCAGACATCACAAACACCTCACACACATGCAGATATCACGCAAACATCACACACACATCGTGGAGACATCACACGCATACACACACATCACACAGATGATGATGTGTGTGTGATGCCAAAGTGAAAGGTGCTTGCATTTTTGGTGTGTGATATCTGCATGATATGTATGTATATGTGTGTACACATTTGTCTGCTGGGGGAACACGCTCCCCATTCCTTCACTGCTGTCACTGTGTTGCTCTATATGACATTGGCTGTTCAAATAATGGAGTAAGTGAAAGAGATTGCTCAGATAAGATGTAAAACAAATAGGCTCCCATTAACATGAAAATAATGGTGAAAAAATGTAAATTAAATGTCATTCAGAATTTGAGATGTTTTTCTCTATGAAGTGCCCCTTTGTGTGAGTGATCTGTAAACTAACAGAGTGATCTGTAAACTAACAGAGTGATCTGTAAACTAACTGTAAAGTCAGAGCTGTCAGATGCCTCTTCTCAGAAGTCTTGTATTAATACTATAAATATATGTTTAGCTTGTGTATGGTTTAAAATCTTATGATGTCAAAAAATTATTTAAAAACATTTTTCTCTTTGCCATGTTTCAGAGAGTCAAAGAAAACATTAAGAATTCTTGAAGGAATGATGTCATCAGGCACTCGATCTGTTACTCCAAAGACTCCAAATACCTCCAGCAAGAAGTTCAAGAAGCTGTCTCTGTAGCAGTATGTGACCCCCAACACTTCCACCCACCCCAATGTCCACATCCAACCCCCACACAGAGGAAGATCACCAGTCTGAGGAGCAACAGGAGACCCCAACACTTCCACCCACCCCAGTGTCCACATCACCCCCCTCTTTCCCCCACACAGAGGAAGATGGCCAGGCTGAGGAGCAACAGGTGACCCCAACACTTCCACCCACCCCAGTGTCCACATCCACCTTTCCCCACACACAGAGGAAGATGGCCAGGCTGAGGAGCAACAGGTGACCCCAACACTTCCACCCACCCCAATGTCCACATCCACCCCCACACAGAGGAAGATCGCCAGCGACAACAGGTGACACCAACACTTCCACCCACCCCAACACTGAAGAACCTGTGTAGCAACATTTGATGCCCAGGATGTTCCTAGACATCTGGACTGACACCATCTTAAGTCGGCTTAAAATATTTGTGTGAAAATAGCAAATATTTCATGTGGCTTAATAATAACTAATGACTGATCATGAGTAGGATCTCATATCTTGACATGATCGAGACACAGCTTTGATGATCAATGTCTATTGGAGAAAGATTTGTTGATTTGTTTGATTATTGTACCTATATTTCTGTAAGTAGATTGTGGAACGTTGGACAACTTACTATACATGTGATAATATAAGCTTGCTGTGATGTTTCAGATTGTATAGATATATCATGGTAATCTATACATTCTAGTTATGCTTTATACAAATATTACCATAGGTATTTCAAGCTATGCCAGGTAATGCAAAATGTCCTGTATATATTTATTGCAACAAATACCAGTCAGGTTGTGATATCAAATCTGTATCAATGTGCTCTTACTTCTGCTCAGATGGTTGCATTTAACATTTAAATAAACTTTAAAGTTTGCTTTATATTTTATGTTTGCTGTTGTAAAAAAATTATAGAGATTGCATCACTCACTCAGTCAGACAAGTCACTCACTGAAAGGAATATTTCCCCTAGTAAAATGCAATTGAAGCACTGCTAAAATCACTGATTTGACATGCTCACTGAGAAGACATTTGGACCAGTTTGTTTTCACTGATTTCTTACCATCTTATCCAGTTGTGTTGAAGCACACACATTACCCAACTTTATATACACACAATGAACACTGAGCCCCTTACACATACATTGATACAACCATCCAACTCCATTCACTGGTAATTGAAGCCTTTGTTGATCTGTGTGAAATAAAATTCATCCCCAGAGTAGACCCTCATCCTATTGTGGGCATCATCTCTGTGTGAAGTAGATGTTCATCTCAGGAGTAGTAGACCTCATCCTATTGCAAGGGCATCATCTCTGTGTGAAGTAGATGTTCATCTCAGGAGTAGACCTCATCTTATTGTGGGCATCATCTCTGTGTGAAGTAGATGTTCATCTCAAGAGTAGACCTCATCTTATTGTGGGCATCAGCTCTGTGTGAAGTAGATGTTCATCTCAGGAGTAGACCTCATCCTATTGTGGGCATCAGCTCTGTGTGAAGTAGATGTTCATCTCAGGAGTAGACCTCATCTTATTGTGGGCATCAGCTCTGTGTGAAGTAGATGTTCATCTCAGGAGTAGACCTCATCCTATTGTGGGCATCAGCTCTGTGTGAAGTAGATGTTCATCTCAGGAGTAGACCTCATCCTATTGCAAGGCATCAGCTCTGTGTGAAGTAGATGTTCATCTCAGGAGTAGACCTCATCTTATTGTGGGCATCAGCTCTGTGTGAAGTAGATGTTCATCTCAGGAGTAGACCTCATCCTATTGTGGGCATCAGCTCTGTGTGAAGTAGATGTTCATCTCAAGGAGTAGACCTCATCTTATTGTGGGCATCAGCTCTGTGTGAAGTAGATGTTCATCTCAAGCATCAGTAGAGATGTTCTCTCAGGAGTAGACCTCATCTTATTGTGGGCATCAGCTCTGTGTGAAGTAGATGTTCATCTCAGGAGTAGACCTCATCCTATTGTGGGCATCAGCTCTGTGTGAAGTATATGTTGATCTGAATAGTTGACCTCATCTTATTGTGGGGCAGGGCATCATCTCTGTGTGAAGTAGATGTTCATCTCAAGAGTAGACCTCATCTTATTGTGGGCATCAGCTCTGTGTGAAGTAGATGTTCATCTCAGGAGTAGACCTCATCTTATTGTGGGCATCAGCTCTGTGTGAAGTAGATGTTCATCTCAAGAGTAGACCTCATCTTATTGTGGGCATCAGCTCTGTGTGAAGTAGATGTTCATCTCAGGAGTAGACCTCATCCTATTGTGGGCATCAGCTCTGTGTGAAGTATATGTTGATCTGAATAGTTGACCTCATCTTATTGTGGGGCAGGGCATCATCTCTGTGTGAAGTAGATGTTCATCTCAAGAGTAGACCTCATCCTATTGTGGGCATCAGCTCTGTGTGAAGTATATGTTGATCTGAATAGTTGACCTCATCTTATTGTGGGGCAGGGCATCAGCTCTGTGTGAAGCATGTGTTGATCTCAAGTGTAGAACTCATCCTTTTGCAGGGCATCAGCTCTGTGTGAAGATGGCAACATCATAGACATAACAGAATCCGACTGCCAACATTGTAAGCATTACCAAATCTGGCTTCTTACATTCTTGGTGTCACAAAATACAGCTTCCAACACTGTTTGTATCACCGAATCCGGAAGCCAACTTTAGAGCCATAACAGAATCCAGCTGCCAACATTGTAGGCTTCAGCGAAATCTAGATTCCAACACTGTAGGCATCAGCGAATCCAGCTGCTAACATCGTAGGCATCACCGAAACCAGCTGTTATCACTGTAGGCATCACCGAATCCAGCTGTTATCACTGTAGGCATCACCAAATCAAGCTGCCAACATTGTAGGCTTCACCAATTCCAGCTGCCAACACTGTAGGCATCAGCCAATCCAGCTGCTAACATTGTAGGCATCACCGAGAACCAGCTGTTATCACTGTAGGCATCACCGAAACCAGCTGTTATCACTGTAGGCATCACCAAATCCAGCTGTTATCACTAGGCATCACCAGAATCAAGCTGCCAACATTGTAGGCTTCACAATTCCAGCCGCCAACACCGTAGGCATCAGCGAATCCAGCTGCTAACATCGTAGGCATCACCGAAACCAGCTGTTATCACTGTAGGCATCACCGAATCCAGCTGTTATCACTGTAGGCATCACCAAATCAAGCTGCCAACATTGTAGGCTTCACCAATTCCAGCTGCCAACACTGTAGGCATTCCTCCATCTGGTGAATGCATACAACTTTGCATTCCAAGTAGGCGGAGACATTAAGTGTTTCCACTGCTTTGACCATTGGTGAGCCCGAGACTAACAAAATTAGCTTCTTAAAAACAAGGTAAATATTCTCACATGGAGCGTATCTGGTTAGAAATCTGAAGCCTTAGAATCCAGAGCATTCATCAGAATGTTTACACCTTTCTTGTTAGAGATGCCGAATGTGTCGGATTTGTGACGTGTTGCCAGTAGTGTATCATCCCTAATGATATCCTTTCTTTTGTCAGCCTTTGCAGTTAAGTCTCTTCCTGATTCGTGTAGGTATAACGCCTAGACACAAGGGGCATCAGCGTATATCTATCATATCTGAATACAAGGGTATTCAGTGCAGATGCATCAAATGCTTGGTCGTTGACGTAAAATGTCTTAATACAAGCATCAGAGTGGATATATGTAGTGCCTAACCATTTTTCTATAACATGTAGACACTGTCCAGAGCCCTTCAGTATGGATGCATCGAGTGCCTGGTCGTTTACGTGATATCTGATACGAGAGTATATCAGTGGAAACATAGAAGAAGAGAGAGTCCATCAGTAGCGATGTATCGGGCACATGTTCGCATATCTATTGTATGTGGATACAAGAGTACATCAGTGGCGATGTATCGAGCACATGGTAGTATATCTATTGTATCTGGATACAAGAGTACATCAGTAGCGATGTATCGAGCACATGGTAGTATATCTATTGTATCTGGATACAAGAGTACATCAGTGGCGATGTATCGAGCACATGGTAGTATATCTATTGTATCTGGATACAAGAGTACATCAGTGGCGATGTATCGAGCACAAGGTAGTATATCTATTGTATCTGGATACAAGAGTACATCAGTAGCGATGTATCGAGCACATGGTAGTATATCTATTGTATCTGGATACAAGAGTACATCAGTGGCGATGTATCGAGCACATGGTAGTATATCTATTGTATCTGGATACAAGAGTACATCAGTGGCGATGTATCGAGCACAAGGTAGTATATCTATTGTATCTGGATACAAGAATTTATCAGTAGCGATGTATCGAGCACACGGTAGTATATCTATTGTATCTGGATACAAGAATACATCAGTGGCGATGTATCATAGAGCACATGGTAGTATATCTATTGTATCTGGATATTACATCATCGAGCACAACGGTATACAAGATACAAGAGTACATCAGTGGCGATGTATCGAGCACATGGTAGTATATCTATTGTATCTGGATCAGTGGCAAGAGGTAGTACATTGTATCAGTGGCTATTGTATCGACACAAGGTATATATCAAGATACAAGAATACATCAGTAGCGATGTATCGAGCACATGGTAGTATATCTATTGTATCTGGATACAAGAGTACATCAGTGGCGATGTATCGAGCACATGGTAGTATATCTATTGTATCTGGATACAAGAGTACATCAGTGGCGATGTATCGAGCACAAGGTAGTATATCTATTGTATCTGGATACAAGAATTTATCAGTAGCGATGTATCGAGCACACGGTAGTATATCTATTGTATCTGGATACAAGAGTACATCAGTGGCGATGTATCGAGCACATGGTAGTATATCTATTGTATCTGGATACAAGAGTACATCAGTGGCGATGTATCGAGCACATAGTATATCATGAGTATATCTCTATTGTATCTGGATACAAGAGTACATCAGTAGCGATGTATCGAGCACAAGGTAGTATATCTATTGTATCTGGATACAAGAGTTTATCAGTGGCGATGTATCGAGCACAAGGTAGTATATCTATTGTATCTGCATCAGTAGCGATGTATCGAGCACATGGTAGTATATCTATTGTATCTGGATACAAGAGTACATCAGTGGCGATGTATCGAGCACATGGTAGTATATCTATTGTATCTGGATACAAGAGTACATCAGTGGCGATGTATCGAGCAAGAGTACATCATGGCGATGTATCGTAGTATATCTATTGTATCTGGATACAAGAGTTTATCAGTAGCGATGTATCGAGCACACAAGGTAGTATATCTATTGTATCTGGATACAAGAGTTATCATCAGTGTGCGATGTATCGAGCACATTGTATCTGGTAGTATATCTATTGTATCTGGATACAAGAGTACATCAGTGGCGATGTATCGAGCACATGGTAGTATATCTATTGTATCTGGATACAAGAATTTATCAGTAGCGATGTATCGAGCACAAGGTAGTATATCTATTGTATCTGGATACAAGAGTACTATCAGTGGCGATGTATCGAGCACATAGCATATCTATGTATCTGGATACTATTGTATCTGGATACAAGAGTACATCAGTAGCGATGTATCGAGCACATGGTAGTATATCTATTGTATCTGGATACAAGAGTACATCAGTAGCGATGTATCGAGCACATGGTAGTATATCTATTGTATCTGGATACAAGAATTTATCAGTAGCGATGTATCGAGCACATGGTAGTATATCTATTGTATCTGGATACAAGAGTACATCAGTGGCGATGTATCGAGCACACGGTAGTATATCTATTGTATCTGGATACAAGAGTACATCAAGAGTTTATCAGTGGCGATGTATCGAGCACAATATAGTATATCTATTATCTGGATATTATCGTATCTGGATACAAGAGTACATCAGTAGCGATGTATCGAGCACACTGTATCTAGCACACGGTAGTATATCTATTGTATCTGGATACAAGAGTACATCAGTAGCGATGTATCGAGCACAAGGTAGTATATCTATTGTATCTGGATACAAGAGTACATCAGTGGCGATGTATCGACTACATGGCCGTGTATCTATTGTATGTGGATACAAGAGTGCATCAGTATAGAATGCTTGGTCGTTTACGTAAAATATCTTAATACAAGTGTACATCAAATTGGATATATGGAGTGCCTAGTCTTTAGGTATAACGTGGACACGTGACTTCATCAATGTGGATCTGGTCGTATATATATTGTATCTGGATACAAGAGTACGTCAGTGTGGATGTATCGGTGAGGTGAAGGTGAAGGTGAAATGGGGTTTAACGTCATACTTAAGAATAAGGAGGCCACACCATAACTGTGTATAGGTTTGAACCCCGGCCTTTAAGAACATTTCGCCCATCTGAGGACGTGCATGCTGGTTTTACAGTACAACCAGAAATTATTGAGAATTTAAAGATTGTAAAAAAAAATTAAAAATTCACTCATTGCTCACATATTAAATGTGAATAATAGCAGAACATAACTCCAGATTCAAAGACAGGTGAACAGTTAGTATTTTGTCAAGTCACCATGGGCAGCAATGCAGGCTTCAATGCGGCGGGGCATACTACTGATCAAAGAACTTAGAAAGTCGTGGTCCATGCTGTCCCAATATCGGACCACCTTTTCTTTCATTTCAGCAATATTTGTCAGATTCTTCTTATTGACACTTTCCTTCATAAGTCCCCAAACATTTTCTACTGGATTAAGGTCAGGGCTATAGCTTGGCCAATCTAATAATGTCATATTTTGGGTCCGAAACCAGGTCTGTGAATGCTTTGAACGATGTTTTGGGTCGTTGTCCTGCTGGAAAATCCAAAAAATTCCATAGAACACGTGAGCAGATGGAAGTAAATGTCCCTCGAGAATATCTGTGTACCGCTCACTGTTCATATTCTCTTCAAATACTCCGAGGGGCGTTGTCCCTAACACAGATATGCCATCCCACACGTTAAATTTCGGACAGTACTTTGGGCGAGGATACAAAGGTTTTTCAGTTTGTTTGGTCCAGAATTTCAGTGTATTAGGAAACAGCCACACAGAACTTTCATCTGAGAAAATCACATTGTCCCAGTTAAAATTTCCATGCTGTAAGCACCAGTTCAACCTTCGTTCCTTTTGTTCAGGTTTCATGATCGGTGATGGAATTCCTCGACTTTTCTGCCAACCCATTGCATGCAGTCTCCTTACAGACAGCCACAGTTCCTCTATCAATCATATCCAGCCTTAAGTTTTCTAAACTCCTTCGTTTGTTTTTAGAAACAAGAATACCAAGCCGCCTCCTGTCACCGACAGTCAATTTTCTGGGCCTACCTGCGCCTCCCTGGTGCTCAATGCCATATCCATTTGCAATATTTTTCAAAACACGATAAACAGTGGACAAACGGATGCCTGTTCTACTTGAAATCACTTTAGTTGATCTGATGTCCTTGTTATAATACTCTAAAATCAACTTCCTCTTCTCTAAATCATCCATACGGGGGTTCACTGAAAATGTCGTCTGCTAGCAAGTTAACAAAGGGGGATAACTCTTCACAAACTAATGAAAAAGGATTAACGGAGTTGTCTCTCTTGAATGAAACCAAGCACTTGATAGCTGGACAAGGTTGTTTATACTAGAAATCCAATTAAACATATTCCTAAAATTCTCAATAATTTCAGGTCATACTATATTAGTTCTAGCTCACTGAGATATCATGCCGCAGTTAAGCATGAATACACCACTCAGACACATTATATGACTTGAGCCGACCAGTCCTTGTTGTACCCATTAATGCCATGCGCCAGGCTGGGACCAGCAAGTACCATATGTTAACGTCTTTTGGTATGACGCGGCCGACGATCGAAGCCGCGACCTTCCGCTCTAACCACTACACCACGGAGGCGGTCTCGAGTACCAGAGCGGATGTATCTTGTGCCTTGCCGTACAACTGTAACATGTAGACACAAGAGGGCATCCATGTGGATGTATCAAGAGCCAGTGAAGATGTACCGATTGCCTGGTCCTAAACATAATACGAATACATGGTATTGTATATTTGACCCCCTTAATTTTATTTCGAAGAGTATATCTAACTCACTTGTTTGTGCCCCAGCATCCACATTATATACTTCAGAACTTTTGATATTCACAGTACTCCGAATTGTGTCCTGCACTCTATTTACAGGCACGGTTTTGTGTTTTGTTCTACACGCCATATACAGATTTGAGTATTACCTCCAATATCCAATTGAATTTACTGTGTTCAAACCCTCTGTATGAAATATAATCTCCTTGGTGACAAACCGGACCATAACAGCCTTTGTGTCACGCCCTGTTGAGTGAACCAAGCACGATGCAGTTTTGGGCTGCGTATGTCTAGAAACTTATTTTACACGATAGCGTGACTCGATTCAGAACTTTTCTGAACAGCCAAATATACACCATGAAGTACTGTAATTACACTACATAGACTACTTGATATATAGAGACCTGTAGGCAGCCTACTGCGTTATTGACGACAGATCCTGTGGGCATGTATGTATATGTAAATCCGTAATCATCATTGTTACAGGTCTTAGCAGTTGTCTGCGGTACAAGCTTTGTTGCAAATTGATTGTCATAGCTACACTGTATTTGATAGATCGGTAGATATTCAGATAGAAAGAATGAGTCAGGGTGAGTGAGTGAGTTAAACAGTTCGGTAGATTTACTGTATTGAAAGTAGTATACAGGCTGCACAGGCCATTGATCACTTTCCTCGACAGCAGGTTCCACCATACTGCAGCAGAATATCTATACTCACCAGTTGAACCACATTGTGTTCTGCAGTTATTCATTTCCATATATACCGAGGGAAAATATAAGGGATCACATGAAAGCACAAGTGTTCCTTTATTTGTTTTCTGGTTTCTTCATAAGCTGTGCGATACAACGCTTGTGATACAACGCTATGCGATACAACGCTTGTGATACAACGCTATGCGATACAACGCTTGTGATACAACGCTATGCGATACAACGCTTGTGAAGACACCTGGAAAAACAATAAAGGAACACTTGTGCTTTCATGTGATCCCTTATATTTCTTCCTCAGTATATATTACCCTTAATGACGCAGTTCGTTTAGGACACACCTACAATGGACAGACACCTAGTACTAATGGCAGCCTTGGGATTCGATGCTGGAGTAAACCGGCACAAGAAATAGGGCAATTTAGGCCCTACTAGTACAGATCAAGAGATTGGGCTACATCACAATGATGTCACAACTAGAGGCGAGCAAACATCTCAATGACGTCACAAGCAGTGACGGGACCTCTGATGTCCCAGCAAGAGGTGGACCGACTCTGTCATGCAGCACAACTGTACGTGCATGCCGAGATGGCGGCATCGCCAGAGGTGGACCGACACTGGCATGGTGACACACATCCAGTGGGGAGACCTACACCCTTACATAATGGACACATCTGGAAGTCCTCAAAGCAGGTGCCCTTCTGTTGCTTCAAAATACTGCCCAAGCTATACTTAATGCAGCACAGCTACGTGTCTTTACTGAATCCGACGGTTGTAAACACGGGACCAAAAACAGCATAATTTAACAATATTTCAACGTGCATTTCTCACATTCCAGTCAATAGGGCAGGCTGATAACTGAGTTCCCAGATATTGAGTCATTGCTGAGTCTCAGTACCACTACATGTTAAATACCCCGAACCAGACAGACGTTAGACGGAGGAGCGAGCGTGGACGTTGCGAGGAAACAATCTGAACGCTTGAACAGTTACGCTTATCTAATACTACACGGTTACTTAGATGTGGCAAAGCCACATATCCACTCTTGGCAGGTTTACCGAGAGGTGGTTTGTAGTAATTATGAAGCATATCGTAGATCGGTTTGACAAGGAACTATATTCCACTATTCAGAAGTCGATCTCCTCCTCAAATGATTTTACATTGTGCCCAAATCAAAGGGTGGTGTTTTAAGTATACGTTACCTTCGGCAGTACAGAGGAAATAGTCACAACGTGTTGCCAGGACGTAATACTTGGCATTTTAAACACACTCGCTTATGTAGTGGAGAGAAATTACGAAACGGTTTCCACGATGTTGGGTATCCGTGAAGATCCGAGTTAGAATTGGTCTTCAGCAACGCCTGCTCGTCGTAAGAGGCGACTAACGGGGTCGGGTGGTCAGGTTCGCTGACTTGGTTGACACATGTCAGGATGTTCATGATGTCAGTCACTGAATTATCTGGTCCAGAATCGATTATTTATAGACCGCCGTTATAGCATATAGCCGTTACGCTGCTGAGAGCAGGGTTATAAACAAACGCAAAGTGAAAGGAAAACAATGTATGGATGTCAGCTTCTATATCATGAAGTGCTTGGGCACCTATCAGGACTATTTAATTCTGGATTAATTCCTAGCTTCTATTTTTCATTGCCATTACCAACCAGCGCCAGTAAACTACTGGCTCCCCTCGTTATGAGTGTCCACCTTTGTTGTATGATATATCATGACTGTTGTTGTTGTCCAAGCTATTCATTCACCCGATGAAGGAGTATGAATATACTTCCAAACTAAGTGTTCCTCATAATAAAGAAGTTGGCATCCGTAAATGTTCACCTTTTATGTGTATGTAAATGCCCCTTAAAGACTGTAAACACAAAGTGGTGTTGAACAGAACGGTCACAATAGCATTGTATTGTGTGTTGTCAGCCTCGACCGTGAAGTCTTAACACTAATACAACGTTGTCATCTAACACTACTCCTTAAGTAAGAAAAGGGGTCCGCTATATAAGACCTTAACAAATTAAATATGTTTGTTTGATGTTTGATTAAACGTGAACAGCTGGCGCAAATCAAGTATACGTTTACATTGGAATGGATCGGCATCTGTCGATATTAAACACGGCCTCATCTAGATAACATTGCAGACAAATATATGTCAGCTTCTTCCTTATCGGACAATCTCCACTGATAACTGATATTGTAAGAGCGCACAGAGAATTAGTTATTACTGCAGTGTTCAATGGTAATGACTGAGCCAGTGTTGTCAGTGTAGATGTGTACAGCACAATACCGAACAATCTCTGAAGTTTACACACACACACACGCGCGCGCACGCACGCACACACACCTCTTTTAGTCCTTACTTTGTTTTATCCATCACTAATTTTAAATCTGAAAATAGATTCATAACCCTGTTGTGGTCTTAACAAATCTGTTGGATCTTCAAGATGAAGTGCTTGTATTCCTTTGATATATGGTAAATATTTCCCTCTTCTAGTGAGCACCCATGACCCCACGACTGGTATATATACCCTATATATACCCTATATATATACCCTGGTGATGAACATTCCAGCAGTATCATACACAGTCCTTTGTGTATTACAGAATTGCTGAGGTATCCCGTTCTGAAAAACGCAATGACGCGGAGGAACGATTCCCAACTTCTGCTACTACGGAGAAAACATGTTGTATCAACTTCTTCAGTAGTGTACGGGGTACTGTCGAAGTCGGGAATATACACAAACGTTTCTTTTCCTCCTGGGATCCACATTAACATGACACGTGGCTCACTCCCAACTTCAGTAACAATCACTCTGCCGTCAAGAGAAGAGCCGAACGGGGGCAGATCCCTTCAATGAAATTGACAAATCATTGACAAACAATGTGATGTCGCCCACTGGTCATGGTGTCAAAAAGTAAACTGACGTACAAAAAGTAGACACCTGGATGCTCGATACTTAAAAAAACCCTAACGTTAATATTTTGAGAAGTGTTTTTATTGTGACTTGTCAAAACGCGACAAATATCGGACCCAATACCGTACCGCATTGCTAGCCCAACATTGACAATTCCTGACGAATGAGTGAGCGAGTTTAGTTTTACGCCGCAGTCAGCAATATTCCAGCTATATGGCGGCGGTCTGTAAATAATCGAGTCTGGACCAGACAATCCAGTGATCAACAGCATGAGCATCGATCTGCGCAATTGGGAACCAATGACATATATCAACCAAGTCAGCGAGCCTGACCACCCGATCCTGTTAGTCGTCTCTTAAGACAAGCATGGGTTACTGAAGATCAATATTCTAACCCGGACCTTCACGAGTAGACGAATTAATTATATGCCCTGAAATGGCCGATAGGCCTGGAAACATTTCATATATTTTCACTTTACCTTCTTAAATCTCAGAAAAACGATTATTTCTCAAATCTTTGTAGATGTACCCTCCAAATACAATGTTGATGCAAATGTGAATATGTTCTTCCATAATCGAATGTCTATGACATTTCTGTTTCTCGTTGGCCACGGCTTAGTTAGAATTATGGCTATGGGGTTAGCGACCTGCTAGGCCTAACGATATCAACTGTGGACTGGCTCCTTGCTTTTCTTCTTGCTCTTCTGCCCTTGGTTCTGAGCAAGCATAAGACGTCATATATGTTGATACGACCTATATGTTTTTGACATGTGTTCGTGTCCATCTGATGAACACTTCCCCGACCTGTGTTCATGTTTCCGGCCTGCGAGATGTGAGCTTTTACTTCAGTTTACACGAGATGAGAAATAAAAGCTCACTGTAAGGCATATCTGAGCCATCTGTTGGTCGCCTCTCCCTTCTTGAGGTAGTATTTAACATTTTACTTGTCTCTGTACAATTTCATTTGACTCAGTCAAACGGGATAGTATTATTTACCGCATGCTACTTCAACCATCTTCCTCATTTCCAGTTAGGATCCATGATCAAATACTGGGAATTTTGCGAAGACAGTAGAGCTCGGTTTATGACTAAACATAATACTACCCATCAAAGTTTAGACTCACAAGTGTAAATGTTGCCACTTACTTCAGTCATGTTCTAAACTAGATTTTGCAAAATGTTCCATACTTTTTAAAGGTACTGTTTACACATGAACTGATGTTTTGTAAAACAAATTCGTAACGTTGAATAGATTATTGTCATGAGTTCTATAAATGGTGAAACTCAGTGAAAATTGGCGAATTCTTAACAAAACTCAACACCCAAACGCAGCTGTTCACATGCATGATATTTGCACTTGCGTTTCAGCAATTTGAGGTTTTTTTGTCGTTGTTGTTGATCTCAACCAGTACTGTTAGGTGCCATTACAGACATTCCTCCCCGAATCCGTACGGGTAGCTGCGTGTTAATGTACCCGTTTCTCTCAGTCACAAAACAAACAGGCAAACACCTGCGCAAGCTTTTGTGGAAGACGAAATTCAGGCTCCGGAAACGGTCCCAACTCCCTTATTTGACGTCCTCGTCGTAGCTGCCTCAAATCGCTTAGCCTGATAGTACGCTTACCCGACGTAATCTTTGGTCATTTTATCAACCACTGGTTTGTCTGGCCAGTACTCAAAGGACACTGTGCTGTTATATTGCTAGCTGCCTCAACATTCACTCATTCACTTGCAGTTACGTCATCTTGGGGGTCTTCGCCGCTGATAGCCTAATAAAAGTATGTACATTTGCATATACACGTCCCAATATTTCGCAAAATATTAGGAAAGCTATGATTCATCGGCAAACCTTTCCAACAACTCAAGAAATTCGATAGATTTAATATACATGCCAAACATAGCTTCAGCACTTGATGCAGTAGCCACTATATTGTGTCATTTAAATTGCAAATCTGTTGTCACACAAAACATATTCGAATAGATGTTATTTCGCATTGTTTAGTGTATAAGCAGTGTGCGAAGATTGGAGCTTTGAGATATTTCCAACACGCATCTATTCAAGAAAAAACATTCGTTGATTCTTTCTTATCATTGTGCAACTTTCGGCAGGCAAGTAGCGCCGTGCCTCCTCCTTGACGGGCATACCGGCCTTACAACGATTGGTGTGCTTGAATACATGCTCGGCTCCAGCAAATTCACAATTTTATTCACGGTGGGGGCACCAACAAAGGACTTCACTGACATTGCCAATACAGGCGTTCGAACCTGGTCGCTTGTTATGGTACGCCAACTCTTGAACCACTGGGTGAATCAAGACACTTACATGCAGCGCCGGTGCTTGGTATAGGTATCGGGGGATGTTGAGAAGACCAATACTGGTGGGTACATGATTACCTGCCAGTATGCAACTGGATATTATGAAACAGTCTACCTGCTGCTGCACAACTGGGTATTGTGAAACAGTCTACCTGCTGCAGCACAACTGGATATTATGAAACAGTCTACCTGCTGCTGCACAACTGGGTATTGTAGAACAGTCTACCTGCTGCTGAACAACTCGGTATTGTAAAACAGTCTATCTGCTGCTGCACAACTAGGTATTATGAAACAGTCTACCTGCTGCTGCACAACTGGGTATTGTGAAACAGTCTATCTGCTGCAGCACAACTGGATATTATGAAACAGTCTACCTGCTGCTGCACAACTGGGTATTGTAAAACAGTCTACCTGCTGCTGAACAACTGGGTATTGTAAAACAGTCTATCTGCTGCTGCACAACTAGGTATTATGAAACAGTCTACCTGCTGCTGCACAACTGGGTATTGTAAAACAGTCTATCTGCTGCTGCACAACTGGGTATTGTAAAACAGTCTACCTGCTGCTGCACAACTGGGTATTATGAAACAGTCTACCTGCTGCTGCACAACTGGGTATTGCAAAACAGTCTACCTGCTGTGGCACAACTGGGTATTGTAAAACAGTCTATCTGCTGCTGCACAACTGGGTATTGTAAAACAGTCTACCTGTTGCTGCACAACTGGGTATTGTAAAACAGTCTACCTGTTGCTGCACAACTGGGTATTGTGAAACAGTCTATCTGCTGCTGCACAACTGGGTATTGTAAAACAGTCTATCAGCTGCTGGTATACAACTGGGTATTGTAAAACAGTCTACCTATTGCTGCACAACAGGGTATTGCAAAACAGTCTACCTGCTACTGCACAACTGGGTATTGTAAAACAGTCTATCTGCTGCTGCACAACTGGGTATTGTAAAACAGTCTACCTGTGGTATACAACTGGGTATTGTGAAACAGTCTACCTGCTGCTGCACAACTGAGTATTGTTGTTAAGCAATATACCCGCCGGTGCCCAAATGGATATTGTTGGTAAATAATCTTGTGTAAAGAAATGGGGTTTTGGCAGAATCAATAAGCAATATAACAGAGCACTGTTTTTATATCTCTTCAAATATACACGCACTACTGTTAGTTGATATTTGCCCCTAAGTGTACGCCCTTTTATGACATTATTACAAACTGCAATTATCTTCAGATTTCACCTTGGATCAATTTCCTTAAGTAGCAGGAGCTAGCGTGACATATTCGTGGGCCTGACACACACTATTTCTAGCCGGCGCTGTACTATGTACCTGTATAAAAAGTGACGCGGACTACAAGCATGCGTCTTCGTGCGCCTTCATTGAGTGGGCACTTGAAGCGAACGCTGAACATCGATCGATTCCACACACAGCTGAACGATGAACGATGCGTCGTCTGCTAGCAGACAGTACAAGTTATCTCCCGTGGCAAGCTCTCCTGGCGTGGAGTTAGAGAAGCGGCTCCGCAGAGTGATGGCCGCTTCCAGGATTGCCTCCTCGCGAAGGCTGTGTGCCAGGTACAAATTCTTCTTCTACATTGCAATTCTCATGTTAGGACTTCAGCTGTTTCTCGGATACAGTTTCTACAGCAGCATTAACATCAAAGATGCCGAACGATTCGATGGAAGTGATCACGGCGACCGAGCACCACGAAAAGTTTCGTTTGACATCCGTCAAGATTCACATGCAGATTCACATGGAAAACAACCGGTAAGTGGCATTAGTCTTGCATGTGTAAGAATAAATTCACTAGTATATATATGTACCCTAAATTGGCAGTTAGACGCGCACATAGGATGATTTCAGGTGTAATGTTAAACAGCTGGTCTCGATGTGATCGGGAAAACACCTCGTTATAACGCTGCGCTGGGGCACATATCAAAAGGAAATGTCCCAGTCTTTGGGTGCGTGTACAATGCAGACCAGATTTGAGTTTAAAAGATTGGTGTAGGAAAAGACGGTATATGTGGAAACAGATCTGATCATATCGCTATGAAGCCCTCTGAATTTCGTTAACAACCATGATTCAACATGCCATTGAAAATGTTTTGAGAAACGAAAATCGTGTGCTGTAGTAATAGCAGAAACCTGTGAAGTAGGACTATTACTCGCATCACCACAGGACCTGGTGCTGTATCAAGACATAGTGGGACATTATCAACAGAATGTATGGTACTACTCACAGATATTTCTATCGGGAGCCATCATTGCTGAAACAAATAACTATATGTTATAAATAACATTGTTGTATTGAACTGTTCAAGCAGGCATCTTGAACCACTTTTATAACACTACTGTTTCTTATGGATACTTAACACATGTTGTTGTAATGTTGTAACATGTCACACTCACTGCTGCTGTGGGAAGATGCTATTCAGAGACATTCTTTGATTATTATTGTACCACTTCTTTATGACAGGACATGTTACCTTTTCTTGTTAAGTAATTGAAGTTCTGAAACTAGAGATCAGCTTTTATGCATATCAGCTATGCTTGACTGTAGACCTGGGATTGAGACCAGATGCAGGCTCTATCAACTGGTGTTAACTGTCACAACACTGATGAATTGTATGGCATTAAGTGGATTTACATAAACTTCCGTAATTTATAATATCCCACTCACATAAGACAAAGGTGTAAAGTGGAGAGAGAGGGAAACCTGACATAGCTACAAACATGACAAAGGTGTAAAGTGGAGAGAGGGAGACCTGACATAGCTACAAAACACGACAAAGGTGTAAAGTGGAGAGAGAGGGAAACCTGACATAGCTACAAAACACGATAAAGTAATAATAATAATGTAAACTTGACTGACATGTAAACTTGACAGAGGTAAAAACATGAGTTGGTTATCTGACATTGGTGACAGCAGCAAAGGATTCATTGAGAAGGTTTACATAAATTGTTGACTGTGGAGAAGGATTCTTTTAGTAGGTTGCCTTAAAATGTTGACAGCAAAGATTATATTGAGTATGTTTATGTTAAATTGTTGACAACAGCAAAGGATTCTTCTAACAGGTTGTCTTAAAGGAGATGTATTGAATATAAACTTCTTAACATATGCTAAATGGTCAAACACCTATTCACACACAAGAAAATTTCTTAAGTGATTTTGTTGTTATCTAAAAGGCAAACAATGACTCTTATCCCATTTTTTGAAAATTGCAAAGGATTCTTTGAGCTTGTTGCCATAATCGTTCACAAGCCTATGGTACAGAGAAGACCAGAGGTACAGATAAGCTGCGTATCTGTGTAAATTATGCAAATATTTATGTGAAAACTCAATTCTTATCAAGTCTATTGCGTACAAGTACGCTTGAAGTTTTGTAAATACTCAATAAGTTTGATTTTACATGCATACAAACAAAAATAGATAAAATAACTGAGGTATATTGAGAAGTTCTATTTCACCACCTCAACTTGGCAACTTGCAGTGTTTCTTCTATAACATATCAAATATAAATAACAAACACGTAAAGGGGCATTTAAACTTTATTACATTTTTACAATTAATGGAAAATGGCTTAAATGGGTACAATTTATTTGGTTACTCAAAGGAAAATTAGGATACCCAGTTGAGATGTAAACAAGTGAGTGCATAACTCAGTCAATGACCCAAAAAGTGACCAGAGAAAGTAAAAGGTCAAGGTTAGATTGCATATCAAAAGTCGCTATGAGATGGTACTTTTTTGTTGCCCTGCTTGGTACTTGTAATAAGGGGAGATAACTAGGTCTGCTCAGTGGTCAGTACACTGTCTCTGAGTGGTGTAGTCATGTCAAACTCTGGCATTGTATCCCAGTGCAGTGAATCCAGGATTAGCAGAGTGCCAGCTGCCACACACACATATACACATGGAACTTCATTGGAAGTGCAATACTCCTCATTTCACTTTAACGGTGCTGCGGATGATGTTGACCAAGCCCTGCCAAGCCACCACCAACTGTAGTCCTTCCTGACAGATGTCACAAGGAAATAAGTCTGGATGATCCAGATTCAAATCATTGTTACTGGTTCAGTTTGAAAAAGGCCAATATGATTAAGCCTGTATCAAATCTTCCATAACGATTGATTAGAAGAGCAAATGAAAGATTAGGCTTTGTTGTGTGATACTCTTTCAGAGCCCTTTCATAATCCCCTGAAGCTACAAGCAACAGCTTTGAGAGTAAATAATGCACCTTTGTGCCAATCTTGTGCACAGGAATAATCCAGATATGGTCATTGATGCACAAGACATGACAATATGTTACTGTCAGAAACAAGAACAATCCAGAATTAATCATTGCTGTGCAGAACATATGAATTGACACGATGCTTCTACTTGATTGCATCAGAGTAGGATGACACTGAGGGTTGACAAAAGGCTAGGACTTTACAGGGAAGGTTAACAGGAGGCCCCTAGGACTTGTAGAAGAAGGGTTAACAGGAGGCCCCTAGGACTTGTACAGGGAGGGTTGACAGGAGGCACCTAGGGCTTGTACAGGGAGGGTTGACAGGAGGCCCCTAGGACTTGTACAGGGAGGGTTGACAGGAGGCCCCTAGGACTTGTACAGGGAGGGTTGACAGGAGGCCCCTAGGACTTGTACAGGGAGGGTTGACAGGAGGCCCCTAGGACTTGTACAGGGGGGGTTGACAGGAGGCCCCTAGGACTTGTACAGGGAGGGTTGACAGGAGGCACCTAGGACTTGTACAGGGAGAGTTAGCAGGAGACCCCTAGGGCTTGTACAGGGAGGGTTGACAGGAGGCCCCTAGGACTTGTACAGGGAGAGTGTTTAGTAGCAAGTTGTTCACCTGCCCTTCACCAGATCCCTCCTGATGATGCATGCCTTGCATCCTGATTTGAATGGGACACGGGGGATCAACGTTTCCACAATCTGGGCAGCCATGCATGAATTGAGATTATCAAGTCACCAGTAAATTATTGAACTGATAATGAGAGCAAATAGTATACTGCAATGTCGAAAACCATTAATCAATCCATAATGTACACTGCAAGTTGTTGTGTGTAGAATACCGTCTGTATAACATTGTCCACGTTGACCCATGGTTGCCATGAGGGAGATGTCTGGGGAGGTCGGACCAGTGGACTGACACAGATGATTGTCATGGTGAGGAAACTGTAGTGTCATGATGCAGGCTGAAATAGTTGACATCTGGGGATATTCTTTTCTTGTCATAGTTGGCTGTGTCATAACTATTGTTGACAATGCAGAATGATCAGATGTTGTCATCCTGCTTGTAAACCTTATACTCTTGCCTGTGTGTGTAGACTGATTTACCTGTCTATGTGTGAAGACACATCTCCTTGCTTGTGTGTAGACTGATCTCCTTGCCTGTGTGTGAAGAATGGTCTACTTAGATTAGTCAACTTGCCTGTGTGTAAGTTGTCAGCCTACCAACAGGAGATTGTCATTGTTATTCTGAGGTCGAAGGCATGAACCTGGTTGGCCCTGTGGTAGATTTGCCAGCATTTCACTGATGTTATGTGATTGCCAGGAAGCCTTGGCCCTGTGGTAGATTTGCCAGCATTTCACTGATGTTATGTGATTGCCAGGAAGCCTTGACCCTGTGGTAGATTTGCCAGCATTTCACTGATGTTATGTGATTGCCAGAAAGCCTTGACCCTGTGGTAGATTGCCAGGAAGCCTTGGCCATGTGGTAGATTTGCCAGCATTTCGCTGATGGTATATGATTGCCAGGAAGCCTTGACCCTGTGGTAGATTTGCCAGCATTTCACTGATGTTATGTGATTGCCAGAAAGCCTTGACCCTGTGGTAGATTGCCAGGAAGCCTTGGCCATGTGGTAGATTTGCCAGCATTTCGCTGATGGTATATGATTGCCAGGAAGCCTTGGCCCTGTGGTAGATTTGCCAGCATTTCGCTGATGGTATATGATTGCCAGGAAGCCTTGACCCTGTGGTAGATTTGCCAGCATTTCACTGATGGTATATGATTGCCAGGAAGCCTTGGCCCTGTGGTAGATTTGCCAGCATTTCACTGATGGTATATAATTGCCAGGAAGCCTTGGCCCTGTGTATTTCACTGTAAGCCTCGAAACAAATCAGGTTTAGGAGCTACTAGATTATGTGCACCTTAAACAGCCTCACTATATAGATCTTTAACAACAAATTCATATATGTGAATGAATTGCAGGCAGTTTCATTCCGAACTACCAATGTGCTAAAGTGCTTTCCATGTAACTGAGCCCTGCTATCACAGACTGAGAGAGGCAGAGATGGGATGGACTTTTTGGGCCTTGCAGTTTGATGGAAGGGACATTCACATTTTTGTAATGGCACAATAATTCTAACATAAAAATGTGCCTGACTGTCAAAAAGCTTCCTGCAAACAGGCATCTGGGCATTTCCCTTGTTTCAAAGGGACAGTGAATGTTTTGGTCTTTATAAGGAACTGCAAATGACGGGAGATACTGGAACAAATGAAAGTTTTTTTGTGGGGTCAGCAGTATATCATCATTTGTTTTGATGTGTGCTCCTAATGAGAGATAGGTGTATAATCCTCACGTTACACCGCAGATACCACTTACAAACTTGTCTCTCCAGCGCCTGCTTCTTTTGTGTGCCTCTAGTCATGGTGTAATAATGAGAGTCTTCATCCTTCCAGTCATCAGTGAACCTTCAAGTGTACAACTTGGTATAACAGGATACACCATGGTACAACTTGGTATAACATGATACACTATGGTGCAACTTGGTATAAAGTTATACACCATGATACAACTTGGTATGACAAGATACACCATGTTACAATTGGTAGAACAGGTTACACCATGGTGCAACTTGGTATAACAGGATACACATGGTGCAACTTGGTATAACAGGTTACACCATGGTGCAACTTGGTATAACAGGTTACACCATGGTGCAACTTGGTATGACAAGATACACTATGGTACAACTTGGTGTAACAGGATAATAATAATAATAATAATCAATTTATAGAGCGCCTATTTCTAAAAGATATTGCTCAATGGCGCCATGGTGCAACTTGGTATGAAGTTATACACCATGGTACAACTTGGTATGACAGGATACACCATGGTACAACTTGGTATAAAGTTATACACCATGGTACAACTTGGTATAACAGGTTACACCATGGTACAACTTGGTATAACATGATACACTATGGTGCAACTTGGTATAAAGTTATACACCATGGTACAACTTGGTATGACATGATACACCATGGTACAACTTGCTATAAAGTTATACACCATGGTACAACTTGGTATGACAGGATACACCATGGTACAACTTGGTATGACAGGATACACCATGGTACAACTTGGTATGACATGATACACTATGGTACAGCAAGATATCAAGAGACACAAGAATAACGATTACTCAGCACTCGGTAGAATCAGTGAGCACACAGCCATAGTTATATTTGTACTGCTAATATTATGAACATTCGTCTTCCCTTTATCACATCAGCCGTTTTGTTACCTCACTTGGTAGATGATATGTCACCCAGCATCAGATGTAGTACAAAACAATTTTATTGGCAACACTGCTGCCCTGTAGATTGGAATTTGATGCTGAGTTTTAAAACAGATTTTCAATAATTGCTTAGGTTTAGTCATAAAATTGTGTTAAACTTTTACTGTTTAAGATCAGTTTGTCGAACCATTCTGCTTTTCTCAGTTAATCAATGATCTATTTGATTAGTATAGAGTATCATTGATCACTCTGTGTAAATATTTGGTGTTTTAACTTGAATCTGATTTCCCCTGACCATGAAAGGCATGTTCTGAGTGTGGATGGTCATTAGCAAGCTGGGGATTGAACCTGGACAAGCTGATTATCCTCAATATCCCGTGTGATACTAAGGATCCAGGTTGGAGATTCACATGCACACAGGTTTTTTCGTGGAAATCTCATAACAGTGTATGTTTTGCAGAGTAGCAGAAGATGGGCCATTGTTGCACACAGCTCCACTCTCTGACGTACAGAATTAGGGCCGTGATTGCACACAGCTCACCTCTCTGACGTACATAATTAGGGCCATGGTTGCACACAACTCCACACTTTGACATACAGAAGAGGGACGATGGTTGCACATAACTCACCTACATACAGAATTAGGGCCGTGGTTGCACACAGCTCACCTCTCTGTTGTACAGAATTAGGGCCATGATTGCACACAACTCCACACTTTGACATGGTGTACAGTATGTGAGCATACTCTCCTGTTTTTATGATCACTGCTTGATTGTGTACAGTATGTGAGCATACTCTCCTGTTCTTATAATCAGTGCTTGATGGTGTACAGTATGTGAGCATACTCTCCTGGTTCTACGATCAGTGCTTGATGGTGTACAGTATGTGAGCATACTCTCCTGGTTCTACAATCAGTGTTTGATGGTGTACAGTATGTGAGCATACTCTCCTGGTTCTACAATCAGTGTTTGATGGTGTACAGTATGTGAGCATACTCTCCTGGTTCTACAATCAGTGTTTGATGGTGTACAGTATGTGAGCATACTCTCCTGGTTCTACAATCAGTGTTTGATGGTGTACAGTATGTGAGCATACTCTCCTGGTTCTACAATCAGTGCTTGATGGTGTACAGTATGTGAGCATACTCTCCTGTTTCTACAATCAGTGCTTGATGGTGTACAGTATGTGAGCATACTCTCCTGGTTCTACAATCAGTGTTTGATGGTGTACAGTATGTGAGCATACTCTCCTGTTTCTACAATCAGTGCTTGATGGTGTACAGTATGTGAGCATACTCTCCTGTTTCTACAGTCAGTGCTTGATGGTGTACAGAATGTCAGCATTGATGGTGTGTGACATGTTAATCTCATATAAGCTGTTTTCACAGGTTTATAAAGATGGAAAGATTGACTGTGAGGAGAATATTGACTTTCAGGGAATATTATTTTTACATGGCAGATAAAATGTTGAGCACTGCTGTTCCTGCTAGGTATGTTCCGATTGAGAATAGCACACAAACAGACAGACGACTGAGACGAATATGAGTTGAGGGATTGTGCAAACTGGATGTGGGGAAGAATCATTTAGCTGTGAAGCTGGAAGCAGACTGAGAGTCTGGGAGCCTGGGCAGGGAAATTACAGCAGAGGAGGAGCTCTTTTGTCACCTGTCCTGGAGGTCCTCATCACCATGTATACATCTTGGGGAGAAGTGAGAGTATGTTGGCACATTTCATCACCTCAAAATTGCACCCAATGAAATGTTGTTAGACTTCTGTTTGAAGTTTGAAGGCAGGGCAGGATGGGTTCAAGCTGCGGTGATCAAGTGGGCCATACAGAATGTGACTGGACTGAATGGCAAGTGTGTGTTGGGAAAGCTGAAACCTTTAGAAAACTGCCACACAGTTACACACACTCATTCACAATTTCACAAGTTATATTTGGGATTACAGTTTCTCAGTAAAGTACAGATTCTAGTACTTTTGTTGGGTTGAGTCCAATCTGGGATGCGAACCCACACCCTTAGAGTCTAGCACCTGAGAAAATGTAATCCCAAATATAACGTGTTACATTTGACCACTTTCTGAAATTGATTATTTACAGACCGCCACCATATAACTGGAATATTGCTGAGTGCGGCGTAAAACTAAACTCACTCACTCACTCCTAGTTACCATGGTCTCTTATGTCACTGTGGTTGTCACGGCTGTCTGTATTGTCCTAGTTACCATGGTCTCTTATGTCACCATGGTTGCCATGGCTGTCTGTATTGTCCTGGTTACCATGTTCTCTTAGTCTTATGTCACCGTGGTTGCCGCGGCTGTCTGTATTGTCCTAGTTAACATGGTCTCTTATGTCACCTTGGTTGCCATGGTTGTCTGTATTGTCCAAGTTATTAGGTCTCTTATGTCACCGTGGTTGCCATGGTTGTCTGTATTGTCCTAGTTACCATGGTCTCTTATGTCACCTTGGTTGCCATGGTTGTCTGTATTGTCCTAGTTAACATGGTCTCTTATGTCACCGTGGTTGCCATGGCTGTCTGTATTGTCCTAGTTACCATGGTCTCTTATGTCACCGTGGTTGCCATGGCTGTCTGTGTTGTCCTAGTTAACATGGTCTCTTATGTCACCGTGGTTGCCATGGTTGTCTGTATTGTCCTAGTTAACATGGTCTCTTATGTCACTGTGGTTGCCATGGTTGTCTGTATTGTCCTAGTTACCATGGTCTCTTATGTCACCCATGGTTGCCATGGCTGTCTGTATTGTCCTAGTTAACATGGTCTCTTATGTCACCGTGGTTGCCATGGCTGTCTGTATTGTCCTAGTTAACATGGTCTCTTATGTCACCGTGGTTGCCATGGTTGTCTGTATTGTCCTAGTTAACATGGTCTCTTATGTCACCGTGGTTGCCATGGTTGTCTGTGTTGCCTATTTAACATGGTCTCTTATGTCACTCGTTGCCATGGTCTCTTTTATGTCACCGTCGTTGCCATGGTTGTCTGTGATGCCTATTTAACATGGTCTCTTATGTCACCGTCGTTGCCATGGTTGTCTGTGATGCCTATTTAACATGGTCTCTTATGTCACCGTCGTTGCCATGGTTGTCTGTGATGCCTATTTAACATGGTCTCTTATGTAATCGTCGTTGCCATGGTTGTCTGTGATGCCTATTTAACATGGTCTCTTATGTCACCATGGTTGCCATGTCTTTCTGTATCTGTCTGTGTGTGTGTGTGTGTGTGCGTGCGTCGTGCGTGCGTGCGTGTGTGTGTTTGTGTGTGAGACTCGGTACATCATCATTATGCAAAGGCCCTATGTCCCCTAAAGGCACAGACCTCCGGCAGTAGGGACATGAAAACTGACAAAAGCCATGCCAAATGTTGTATAGGAATATTGACATTTTCAAGGGAGTGTTATAGTTCTTATGATGTTGTCCTGCCTTCTATCCTAACTTGTACACGATGACTGCAGAACAGGACTTCATGCCATTCTCAGTGAACATAGTTCATTGACAACATGCGCAGCCGTGACCTTTCTTACAGAGGTAATTAGGTTAATGTTTCAGAGTAAAGCATTCAACCTACAGGAAGACATGGAAATCATTGAAATGGTTCCTCAATTATGTAGAGCCCAAAATAGCTGAATATGATACTTTTAACATTGTGGAGAAAACATTGATCAGTCAATGACTAGTAATGAATCTTGCATTTCAGTAATGGGAAGGGTAATTTGTTTTATCTGGTGGTGTCAATTGAGACATGAATTGCTACTTTATAGATCGCACTACCACATACATCATTGAGTCTGAACATTCAGCTTGAGGTTGAAGTTAGCCCATACACCAGTTTTTCTCCAGCTGGACAGTTTCAGGAAGCAAGGTCGACCTTCATCTTATACTGCATCCCTGAGTCTGATACCCTCTGACCTATCCACCGCCTGCTCCTCTGTTTAACAATAACACATGCAGTAGCCGACATCCAGCTGAGGCTCAGGGTACAGTAGAGGGGGATGGCATGGTTCAGAGGTGGGGTGGGGGTACTGAGGTGGGTGGGGATACTGAGGTGTGTGTGTGTGTGTGTGTGTGTGTGTGTGGGGGGGTTACTGAGGAACTGGACTGCAGAGGGAGCTAAGTGCATCATCCAGGTGGGAGGGGCTGGATTCAGGGTCTTCATGGTGATGGGAGTTAACAGTGTATGGAGGGGCAACATTGATTATTGAAATTGGGATGGGTGGGATGGGGTGACTTCCGACTCCATCTGAAGCTCATTGATATAATCACTGGTGTCTGGTAAACACAGTTGTGAAACACCCTGTATGTCAGCCCTACACCAGCACCTGCCAACAATCTTGTATCAACACACCAAAGCCATGCTCTGAGTTCTGTCAAACATGGTCCACTTGGCATATCCTCATCATCATCCTACACACTAACTCACTGGTACTTTATCATTCTCAACTCCCCATTTCTGTAGCGTTATGCTGTCAATTGGAACACCATGTCCTGCAGTCTGATCTGCTTGCCTCCCCTTGCCTATGGCTGGGAACATCATGCCCTTCAGTCTGATCTTCTTGCCTCCTCATGTCTGTGGCTGGGAACATCATGCCCTTCAGTCTGATCTTCTTGCCTCCTCATGTCTGTGGCTGGGAACATCATGCCCTTCAGTCTGATCTTCTTGCCTCCTCATGTCTGTTGCTGGGAACATCATGCCCTTCAGTCTGATCTTCTTGCCTCCTCATGTCTGTGGCTGGGAACATCATGCCCTTCAGTCTGATCTTCTTGCCTCCTCATGGCTGTGGCTGGGAACATCATGCCCTTCAGTCTGATCTTCTTGCCTCCTCATGTCTGTGGCTGGGAACATCATGCCCTTCAGTCTGATCTTCTTGCCTCCTCATGTCTGTGGCTGGGAACATCATGCCCTTCAGTCTGATCTTCTTGCCTCCTTGGGAACATCATGTCTGTGGCTGGGAACATCATGCCCTTCAGTCTGATCTGCTTGCCTCCCTCATGTCTGTGGCTGGGAACATCATGCCCTTCAGTCTGATCTTCTTCATGTCTGATGCTGGGAACATCATGCCCTTCAGTCTGATCTTCTTGCCCCCTCATGTCTGTGGCTGGGAACATCATGCCCTTCAGTCTGATCTTCTTGCCTCCTCATGTCTGTGGCTGGGAACATCATGCCCTTCAGTCTGATCTTCTTGCCTCCTCATGTCTGTGGCTGGGAACATCATGCCCTTCAGTCTGATCTGCTGTCTGCCATGCCCTTCAGTGTCTGTCTGTGCTGGGAACTTCATGCCCTTCAGTCTGATCTTCTTCCTCATGTCTGATGCTGGGAACATCATGCCCTTCAGTCTGATCTTCTTGCCTCCTCATGTCTGTGGCTGGGAACATCATGCCCTTCAGTCTGATCTTCTTGCCTCCTCATGTCTGTGGCTGGGAACTTCATGCCCTTCAGTCTGATCTTCTTCATGTCTGATGCTGGGAACATCATGCCCTTCAGTCTGATCTTCTTGCCTCCTCATGTCTGTTGCTGGGAACATCATGCCCTTCAGTCTGATCTTCTTGCCTCCTCATGTCTGTGGCTGGGAACATCATGCCCTTCAGTCTGATCTTCTTGCCTCCTCATGTCTGTGGCTGGGAACATCATGCCCTTCAGTCTGATCTTCTTGCCTCCTCATGTCTGTGGCTGGGAACATCATGCCCTTCAGTCTGATCTTCTTGCCTCCTCATGTCTGTGGCTGGGAACATCATGCCCTTCAGTCTGATCTTCTTGCCTCCTCATGTCTGTGGCTGGGAACATCATGCCCTTCAGTCTGATCTTCTTGCCTCCTCATGTCTGTTGCTGGGAACATCATGCCCTTCAGTCTGATCTTCTTCATGTCTGATGCTGGGAACATCATGCCCTTCAGTCTGATCTTCTTGCCCCCTCATGTCTGTGGCTGGGAACATCATGCCCTTCAGTCTGATCTTCTTGCCTCCTCATGTCTGTGGCTGGGAACATCATGCCCTTCAGTCTGATCTTCTTGCCTCCTCATGTCTGTGGCTGGGAACATCATGCCCTTCAGTCTGATCTGCTTGCCTCCTCATGTCTGTGGCTGGGAACTTCATGCCCTTCAGTCTGATCTTCTTCATGTCTGATGCTGGGAACATCATGCCCTTCAGTCTGATCTTCTTGCCTCCTCATGTCTGTGGCTGGGAACTTCATGCCCTTCAGTCTGATCTTCTTGCCTCCTCATGTCTGTGGCTGGGAACATCATGCCCTTCAGTCTGATCTTCTTCATGTCTGATGCTGGGAACATCATGCCCTTCAGTCTGATCTTCTTCATGTCTGTGGCTGGGAACATCATGCCCTTCAGTCTGATCTATCATTTACCACAGTTGAATGTGACATGAACATTGGATCAGTGGACAGAATTGTTACGTTGTGAGTTTGAGTGAGTGAATTTCTGGGTGGATGGTTGGTGCGTTTTGTACCCTGGTATTGTCAGATGGTACTGACGGAAGTGGTACACTGTGTTGATGTGTTGTGTACCCTGGTACTGTCAGTCTAAAGGAAGTGGTACACTCAGGTGGGTATGTTATTACCCTGGTACACCCAGGTGGGTGTGTTATTACCCTGGTACACTCAGGTGGATGTGTTATTACCCTGGTACACTCAGGTGGGTGTGTTATTACCCTGGCACACTCAGGTGGGTGTGTTATTACCCTGGTACACTCAGGTGGGTGTGTTATTACCCTGGTACACTCAGGTTGGTGTGTTTCTACCCTGGTACACTCAGGTTGGCGTGTTTCTACCCTGGTACACTCAGGTGGGTGTGTTATTACCCTGGTACACTCAGGTGGGTGTGTTATTACCCTGGTACACTCAGGTGGGTGTGTTATTACCCTGGTACACTCAGGTTGGCGTGTTTCTACCCTGGTACACTCAGATGGGTGTGTTATTACCCTGGTACACTCAGATGGGTGTGTTATTACCCTGGTACACTCAGGTGGATGTGTTATTACCCTGGTACACTCAGATGAGTGTGTTATTACCCTGGTACACTCAGGTGGGTGTGTTTCTACCCTGGTACACTCAGGTGGGTGTGTTATTACCCTGGCACACTCAGGTTGGCTTGTTTCTACCCTGGTACACTCAGGTGGGTGTGTTTCTACCCTGGTACACTCAGGTGGGTGTGTTATTACCCTGGCACACTCAGGTGGATGTGTTATTACCCTGGTACACTCAGGTGGGTGTGTTATTACCCTGGTACACTCAGGTTGGTGTGTTTCTACCCTGGTACACTCAGGTGGGTGTGTTATTACCCTGGTACACTCAGGTGGGTGTGTTATTACCCTGGCACACTCAGGTGGGTGTGTTATTACCCTGGTACACTCAGATGGGTGTGTTATTACCCTGGTACACTCAGGTTGGTGTGTTTCTACCCTGGTACACTCAGGTTGTGTTATTACCCTGGTGTTTCTACCCTGGTACACTCAGGTGGGTGTGTTATTACCCTGGCACACTCAGGTGGGTGTGTTATTACCCTGGTACACTCAGGTTGGTGTGTTATTACCCTGGTACACTCAGGTTGGTGTGTTTCTACCCTGGTACACTCAGGTGGGTGTGTTTCTACCCTGGTACACTCAGGTGGGTGTGTTATTACCCTGGTACACTCAGGTTGGTGTGTTTCTACCCTGGTACACTCAGGTGGGTGTGTTATTACCCTGGTACACTCGGGTTGATATGTTGCTACCCTGGTACGCTCAGGTGGGTGTGTTATTACCCTGGTACACTCAGGTGGGTGTGTTATTACCCTGGTACACTCAGGTTGGTGTGCTATTACCCTGGTACACTCAGGTGGATGTGTTATTACCCTGGTACACTCAGGTGGGTGTGTTATTACCCTGGTACACTCAGGTGGATGTGTTATTACCCTGGTACACTCAGGTTGGCGTGTTTCTACCCTGGTACATTCAGGTGGGTGTGTTATTACCCTGGTACACTCTGGTGGGTGTGTTATTATCCTGGTACACTCAGGTTGGTGGTTTCTACCCTGGTACACTCAGGTGGGTGTGTTATTACCCTGGTACACTCAGGTGGATGTGTTTTTACCCTGGTACACTCAGGTTGGTGTGCTATTACCCTGGTACACTCAGGTGGGTGTGTTATTACCCTGGTACACTCAGGTTGGTGTGTTTTTACCCTGGTACACTGAGGTTGGTGTGTTATTACCCTGGTACACTCAGGTTGGTGTGTTATTACCCTGGTACACTCCCAGGTGGGTGTGTTTCTACCCTGGTACACTCAGGTGGGTGTGTTATTACCCTGGTACACTCAGGTGGGTGTGTTATTACCCTGGTACACTCAGGTGGGTGTGTTATTACCCTGGTACACTCAGGTTGGTGTGTTATTACCCTGGTACACTCAGGTGGGTGTGTTATTACCCTGGTACACTCAGGTGGGTGGTTATTACCCTGGTGTGTTATTACCCTGGTACACTCAGGTGGGTGTGTTATTACCCTGGTACACTCAGGTGGGTGTGTTTCTACCCTGGTACACTCAGGTTGGTGTGTTTCACCCTGGTACACTCAGGTGGGTGTGTTATTACCCTGGTACACTCAGGTGGGTGTGTTTCTACCCTGGTGCACTCAGGTGGTGTGTTACTGGTACACTCAGGTGAGTGTGTTATTACCCTGGTACACTCAGGTTGGCTTGTTTCTACCCTGGTACACTCAGGTTGGTGTGTTTCTACCCTGGTACACTCAGGTGGGTGTGTTATTACCCTGGTACACTCAGGTGGATGTGTTATTACCCTGGTACACTCAGGTGGGTGTGTTATTACCCTGGTACACTCAGGTGGATATGTTATTACCCTGGTACACTCAGGTGGGTGTGTTATTACCCTGGTACACTCAGGTGGGTGTGTTATTACCCTGGTACACTCAGGCGGGTGTGTTATTACCCTGGTACACTCAGGTGGGTGTGTGTCTACCCTGGTACACTCAGGTTGGCGTGTTTCTACCCTGGTACACTCAGGTGGGTGTGTTATTACCCTGGTACACTCAGGTGGGTGTGTTATTACCCTGGTACACTCAGGTGGGTGTGTTATTACCCTGGCACACTCAGGTTGGTGTGTTTCTACCCTGGTACACTCAGGTGGGTGTGTTATTACCCTGGTACACTCAGGTTGGTGTGTTATTACCCTGGCACACCTGGTACACTCAGGTTGGCTTGTTTCTACCCTGGTACACTCAGGTTGGTGTGTTTCCTGGTACCCCAGGTGGTACACTCACTCAGGTGGGTGTGTTATTACCCTGGTACACTCAGGTGGGTGTGTTATTACCCTGGTACACTCAGGTGGATGTGTGTTTCTACCCTGGTACACTCAGGTGGTGTGTTATTACCCTGGTACACTCAGGTTGGATGTGTTTTACCCTGGTACACTCAGGTGGGTGTGTTATTACCCTGGTACACTCAGGTGGGTGTGTTATTACCCTGGTACACTCAGGTGGGTGTGTTATTACCCTGGTACACTCAGGTTGGTGTGTTTCTACCCTGGTACACTCAGGTGGGTGTGTTTCTACCCTGGTACACTCAGGTGGGTGTGTTATTACCCTGGTACACTCAGGTGGGTGTGTTATTACCCTGGTACACTCAGGTGGGTGTGTTATTACCCTGGTACACTCAGGTTGGTGTGTTTCTACCCTGGTACACTCAGGTGGGTGTGTTATTACCCTGGTACACTCGGTTTGATATGTTGCTACCCTGGTACACTCAGGTGGGTGTGTTATTACCCTGGTACACTCAGGTGGGTGTGTTATTACCCTGGTACACTCAGGTGGGTGTGCTATTACCCTGGTACACTCAGGTGGATGTGTTATTACCCTGGTACACTCAGGTGGGTGTGTTATTACCCTGGTACGCTCAGGTGGGTGTGTTATTACCCTGGTACACTCAGGTGGATGTGTTATTACCCTGGTACACTCAGGTTGGCGTGTTTCTACCCTGGTACATTCAGGTGGGTCTGTTATTACCCTGGTACACTCTGGTGGGTGTGTTATTATCCTGGTACACTCAGGTTGGTGGTTTCTACCCTGGTACACTCAGGTGGGTGTGTTATTACCCTGGTACACTCAGGTGGATGTGTTATTACCCTGGTACACTCAGATTGGTGTGTTTTTACCCTGGTACACTCAGGTGGATGTGTTTTTACCCTGGTACACTCAGGTTGGTGTGCTATTACCCTGGTACACTCAGGTGGGTGTGTAATTACCCTGGTACACTCAGGTTGGTGTGTTTTTACCCTGGCACACTGACGTTGGTGTGTTTCTACCCTGGTACACTCAGGTTGGTGTGTTATTACCCAGGTACACTCAGGTGGGTGTGTTTCTACCCTGGTACACTCAGGTGGGTGTGTTTCTACCCTGGTACACTCAGGTGGGTGTGTTATTACCCTAGTACACTCAGGTTGGTGTGTTATTACCCTGGTACACTCAGGTGGGTGTGTTATTACCCTGGTACACTCAGGTTGGCGTGTTTCTACACTGGTACACTCAGGTGGGTGTGTTATTACCCTGGTACACTCAGATGGGCGTGTTATTACCCTGGTACACTCAGGTTGGTGTGTTTCTACCCTGGTACACACAGGTGGGTGTGTTATTACCCTGGTACACTCAGATGGGTGTGTTATTACCCTGGTACACTCAGGTGGGTGTGTTTCTACCCTGGTACACTCAGGTGAGTGTGCTATTACCCTGGTACACTCAGGTTGGCTTGTTTCTACCCTGGCACACTAAGGTTGGCGTGTTTCTACCCTGGTACACTCAGGTGGGTGTGTTATTACCCTGGCACACTCAGGTGGGTGTGTTATTACCCTGGTACACTCAGGTGAGTTTGTTATTACCCTGGTACACTCAGGTGGATATGTTATTACCCTGGTACACTCAGGTGGGTGTGTTATTACCCTGGTACACTCAGGTGGGTGTGTTATTACCCTGGTACACTCAGGCGGGTGTGATATTACCCTGGTACACTCAGGTGGGTGTGTGTCTACCCTGGTACATTCAGGTTGACGTGTTTCTACCCTGGTACACTCAGGTGGGTGTGTTATTACCCTGGTACACTCAGGTGGGTGTGTTATTACCCTGGTACACTCAGGTGGATGTGTTATTACCCTGGTACACTCAGGTTGGCTTGTTTCTACCCTGGTACACTCAGGTTGGTGTGTTTCTACCCTGGTACACTCAGGTGGGTGTGTTATTACCCTGGTACACTCAGGTGGGTGTGTTATTACCCTGGTACACTCAGGTGGGTGTGTTATTACCCTGGTACACTCAGGTGGATGTGTTATTACCCTGGTACACTAGGTTGGTGTGTTATTACACAGCAGGATGACCTCTGTCACATCTTGTAGCGTACATCAGGATGACCTCTGTGATGTCTTGTATCACACAGCAGGATGACCTCTGTCACATCTTGTAGCCTACAGCAGGATGACCTCTGTGATGTCTTGTAGCCTACAGCAGGATGGCCTCTGTCACATCTTGTAGCCTACAGCAGGATGACCTCTGTCACATCTTGTAGCCTACAGCAGGATGACCTCTGTGATGTCTTGTAACTCACAGCAGGATGACCTCTGTGACATCTGGTATCACACAGCAGGATGACCTCTGTCACATCTTGTAGCCTACAGCAGGATGACCTCTGTGATGTCTTGTATCACACAGCAGGATGACCTCTGTGACATCTTGTAGCCTACAGCAGGATGACCTCTGTCACATCTTGTAACCCACAGCAGGATCCCCTCAGAAACATCTTGTAGCCCATAGCAGGATCACCTCTGTAAAGTCCAGTAGAGGATTGATCAACTCACTGAGTTTCATGTTTGCATTATGCAATTTTTTATTTCGCATCTCATTGTATGGAATCAATTTGAATGGTAAAAATAACCAAAACGTTTAGGCCCCTTATGCAAGATATTAGCATTTATATTACAATTACATGTTAATATAACTTTTCCAAACAACCAGTTCCCATGTTGACGAGTGTTATTAGTTGGTGATCATGCATGTGGTTTCCATCTAATTACACAGGCTGATTAACAATGATTGTGGCTGATGTGAAATTCCATGTCCTTTGGACTGGTTGTGTGGAATTGTTGTTTATTAAGATTTCTCCTGCTTTTCCAGTTCATAAATCCATCTGTCTAAGGGAGTGGATATAAACCTCTGCTGACCTCATACAACACAGATTATGTCGTTGTTACCAGCTTCAGGTAATCATGGGAGTAATCCAGTAAATTGACAAAAATATAAAAAGAACTAAATTCCCCAATTAGTTGAAGCCCAATTCAACAAAAACTGCCTCTTTCCTGATGGAGGAGAATAATCCAAGAATAAATGCGAACTGCTCACAGAATGAGTGCTCTTATTAGAAACTGAGCCGTCTGGCTTCCAAAGATCCAGCAGAAAAATGGACAATCTAAAACTAACCCTGCTCAGCCTGTGATCCTGCCTCCTACATCTCCATTTTTCTTCCATCCATCTGTTCTTTATGGGGAAGCAGCTACAGACTCACTGCAGTGGGAGTGAAGCAAGCTACTCGTAAACTCAAATGGCTCTTCAAGTCAATAAAGCATACTGCTGGAGTGGCCATCATATTGAGGACACCCTAAAGCATAAGTTCTTGAGAGTGCCACCGCGAGGGAATTCTACCTACCCTGGCATGCAAGGAGAGCATTAATTAATCACTGATGGGCATTATATATAGCACCCATCTCAACATTTAAGTGGCATCCACATGCAGCCTGGTGTCAGTGTTAGACTGACAAATGGTGGGAGATTTGGCATGGGAGGTGTTGATGTGTCAGTGAGTAAGTGAATGAGTGAGGTGGGGAGGGTGGGTCTTTGTGTGAGCATCAGATTAATTAGTTACATTTGTCTGTAAACCATAATGTGGAGTAAAAGTTGTTCACTGATATACCACATGCTTTTGGTACTTGTCACATTGACCCAATCTTCACATACCACATGCTTTTGGTACTTGTCACAATGACCCACTCTTCACATACCACATGCTTTTGGTACTTGTCACATTGACCCACTCTTCACATACCACATGCTTTTGGTACTTGTCACATTGACCCACTCTTCACATACCACATGCTTTTGGTACTTGTCACATTGACCCACTCTTCACATACCACATGCTTTTGGTACTTGTCACATTGACCCACTCTTCACATACCACATGCCTACTGTACTTGTCACATTGACCCACTCTTCACATACCACATGCCTTTGGTACTTGTCACATTGACCCACTCTTCACATACCACATGCCTACTGTACTTGTCACATTGACCCACTCTTCACATACCACATGCCTACTGTACTTGTCACATTGACCCACTCTTCACATACCACATGCCTTTGGTACTTGTCACATTGACCAACTCTTCACATACCACATGCCTACTGTACTTGTCACATTGACCCACTCTTCACATACCACATGCCTACTGTACTTGTCACATTGACCCACTCTTCACATACTGCATGCCTACTGTACTTGTCAAATTGACCCACTCTTCACATACCACATGCCTACTGTACTTGTAACATTGACCCACTCTTCACATACCACATGCCTACTGTACTTGTCACATTGACCCACTCTTCACATACCACATGCCTGCTGTACTTGTCACACTGATCCACTCTTCACATACCACATGCTTTTGGTACTTGTCACATTGACCCAATCTTCACATACCACATGCTTTTGGTACTTGTCACAATGACCCACTCTTCACATACCACATGCTTTTGGTACTTGTCACATTGACCCACTCTTCACATACCGCATGCTTTTGGTACTTGTCACATTGACCCACTCTTCATATACCACATGCCTTTGGTATTTGTCACATTGACACACTCTTCACATACCACATGCCTACTGTACTTGTCACATTGACCCACTCTTCATATACCACATGCCTACTGTACTTGTCACATTGAGCCACTCTTCACATACCACATGCCTACTGTACTTGTCACATTGACCCACTCTTCACATACCACATGCCTACTATACTTGTCACATTGACCCACTCTTCACATACTGCATGCCTACTGTACTTGTCAAATTGACCCACTCTTCACATACCACATGCCTACTGTACTTGTAACATTGACCCACTCTTCACATACCACATGCCTACTGTACTTGTCAAATTGACCCACTCTTCACATACCACATGCCTGCTGTACTTGTCACACTGACCCACTCTTCACATACCACATGCCTACTGTACTTGTCACATTGACCCACTCTTCACATGCCTCATGCCTACTCTACTTGTCACATTGACCCACTCTTCACATACCACATGCCTACTATACTTGTCACATTGACCAACTCTTCACATACCACATGCACCGCCTCCGTGGTGTAGTGGTTAGAGCGTCCGCCCGGAGAGCGGAAGGTCGTGGGTTCGATCCCCGACCGTGTCATACCAAAAGACGTTAAAATATGGTACTCGTTGGTCCCTGCCTGGCGCTCGGCATTAATGGGTACAACAAGGACTGGTCGGCTCGTAGTCACTATAATGTGTCTGAGTGGGGTATTCATGCTTCACTGCGGCATGGTATCTCAGTGGGCTAGCACTATAAAATCAGCTTCAGTCTGGGCTAGTACAAGCAGCCGCACATACACATACACACGCATGCACGTTGTCATATGAGCGAAATATTCTAAAGTACGATGTAAAACCCAATTTCACCTCACCTCACATACCACATGCCTACTTACTTAAAGACAGCTCCCTGACAGAAATATAGTTCCCTTATGGACAGACAGACAGCTCCATGACAGAAATATAGTTCCCTTATGGACAGACAGACAGCTCCCTGACAGAAATTTGGTTCCCTTATGGACAGTTCGACAGACAGCTCCCTGACAGAAATATAGTTCTCTTATGGAAAGGCAGACACAGCTCCCTTATAAAAATATAGTTCCCTTATGGACAGTTAGACAGAAAGCTCCCTGACAGAAATGCAGTTCCCTTATGGACAGACAGCTCCCTGATAGAAATATAGTTCCCTAATGGACAGTTAGACAGACAGCTCCCTGACAGAAATATAGTTCCCTAATGGACAGACAGACAGCTCCCTGACAGAAATATAGTTCCCTTATGCAGACTGCACAGCTCCCTTATGGAAGAATATGGTTCCCTTATGGACAGTTCTACAGACAGCTCCCTGGCTGAAATATAGTTCCCTAATGGACAGACAGCTCCCTGACAGAAATATAGTTCTCTTATGGAAAGGCAGACACAGCTCCCTTATAAAAATATAGTTCCCTTATGGACAGTTAGACAGAAAGCTCCCTGACAGAAATGTAGTTCCCTTATGGACAGACAGCTCCCTGATAGAAATATAGTTCCCTAATGGACAGTTAGACAGACAGCTCCCTGACAGAAATATAGTTCCCTAATGGACAGACAGACAGCTCCCTGACAGAAATATAGTTCCCTTATGGACAGATAGACATTGCTCCCTGATAGAAATATAGTTCCCTTTCGGACGGTTCCCTTTCGGACGGTTAGACAGACAGCTCCCTGACAGAAATATAGTTCCCTTATGGACAGACAGACAGCTCCCTGACAGAAATATAGTTCCCTTATGGACAGACTGCTTCCTGACAGAAATATAGTTCCCTAATGGACAGTCAGACAACTCCCTGACAGAAAAATAGTTCCCTTACGGACAGATAGACATTGCTCCCTGATAGAAATATAGTTCCCTTTTGGACGGTTAGACAGACAGCTCCCTGACAGAAATCCTTATCGACAGACTGCTCCCTGACAGAAATATAGTTCTCTAATGGACAGTCAGACAACTCCCTGACAGAAATATAGTTCCCTAATGGACAATCAGACAACTCCCTGACAGAAATATAGTTCCCTTATGGACAGACAGACACTGCTTCCCAACAGAAATATAGTTCCCAAATGGACATAAAGACAAATCCCTGACAGACAGCCATGACTGTAGAGTGTTTTAGTGTCTGATGACATGATTACAACTGGGAGGGTGGAAATTCATGCACAACTGGATATTGGATTATAATTTTGTATAGAACTCACCACAGATTAGGGAAAGACCTAGTCAGTGTAAAGGGCTCTCATGAGGTGCAGGTGATCAGCCTGTTTGCAGACCAAGTTGGTTGGCTCTCATGAGGTGCAGGTGATCAGCCTGTTTGCAGACCAAGTTGGTTGGCTCTCATGAGGTGCAGGTGATCAGCCTGTTTGCAGACCAAGTTGGCTGGCTCTCATTTATTGGAAAGCAAATCAATTGTGTTGATTGTTAGTTAGAGAAATAAAAGCCAAATAACAATATGTGTCGCTGTTTTCCTCAGTGTTTGAAATCCCAAGGAAGCTGGAGACATCAATACAGTCACGGACTGTGTTGTCATCGTAGAGGAGCAATAAACACACCAGAATTAGCACATGTGTAGGCGTACTGTTATGAACTGCATATGTACTAGAATGGATTTACCTACATTTGTTCTGTAATAGGGCTGTGCAATATTACCGGTATATACTGGTAATGTATCTTGCGATACGAATATCGCGATAAATTATATTGGGTCATCCAGAGTTATCTGCCCTTCATTTCCACAGCTCCAAAATTTGATCTAAAAGTGTCAGATATACTTTTATTTCTGTTGGTTTCATGTAACATTTTACAAGTGGAAGTATTTTTTATAAGTGGCTCCAAAAGTGCCAAATATTCTACCAAATGCTTTACGTTTTATGGGTTTGAATCATTTCATTTGTGACATTTTGGAGGAATTAAGTGGCCTCAAATGGACCAATTTTTTCCTTAGACTTATGAGTAGAGCTTCTGCCGCTTGTGACTATTTTGGTTATTTTTGTTTGTTTTTCAGTGGGACATATGTCATCAATTTATCATATAAGTCTTATACATTTTGTAGGACTGTATAAAAATTATAATGACTTTCTTGTCAAGAATCTTAGTTATTGGAGGTCGTATGAGATTTTAAGCTCAAGTAGTTCACCTAAATCATGTTTTTGTTTTATTTTGCAACGGTTCATGTAAACACAAGTCATGTTTATATTGGAGTTGAATCTGAATGAATCACAGACATACAGTAACAATATTTACATTCTGCATTGAAGTGCATTCTGTTGAAGCAAAGAACACTGACCATGAAACTATGTTATACTATTACCTTTATCATTATGTTCTCAAACCTTTGTTGCAATACTTCAATTAGACATTCCACATTAAGGCTCTATATAATTCTATTTATCTGTAAACCATTGGCATACAGCTATACACAATGGGGACAGGGAGCCTGAAGGTATGGTGTCACAGCAACTAAGAAGTTGATGTCGCACACAGAGAGCTTTTATGATTTATGATGTACATACATGGGCAGAAAGCTTCCAGTCAATATATCACAGTATGTATTGCAATATCTCTTCAATTATTAGAATATATCGCAATATGAAAATCAGGGCAATATCCAGCCCTTATTCACCTTGACAACAACATACAGACATGTTGCCTATATCCTCTAGTATCAGCTTGACAACAACATACAGATGTGTTGCCTATATTCTGCAGTATCACCTTGACAACAACATACAGATGTGTTGCCTGTATTCTTTAGTATCACCTTGAAAACAGCCTACAGACGTGTTGCCTGTATTCCGTAGTATCACCTTGACAACAACATACAGACGTGTTGCCTGTATTCTTTAGTATCACCTTGACAACAACATACAGACGTGTTGCCTGTATTCTTTAGTATCACCTTGAAAACAGCCTACAGACGTGTTGCCTGTATTCTTTAGTATCACCTTGAAAACAGCCTACAGACGTGTTGCCTATATTCTTTAGTATCACCTTGAAAACAGCCTACAGACGTGTTGCCTATATTCTTTAGTATCACCTTGAAAACAGCCTGCAGACGTGTTGCCTATATTCTGTAATATCACCTTGAAAACAGCCTGCAGACGTGTTGCCTATATTCCGTAGTATCACCTTGAAAACAGCCTACAGACGTGTTGCCTATATTCCGTAGTATCACCTTGAAAACAGCCTGCAGACGTGTTGCCTGTATTCCGTAGTATCACCTTGAAAACAGCCTACAGACGTGTTGCCTATATTCTGTAGTATCACCTTGAAAATAGCCTGCAGACGCGTTGCCTGTATTCCGTAGTATCACCTTGAAAACAGCCTACAGACGTGTTGCCTATATTCTGTAATATCACCTTGAAAACAGCCTGCAGACGTGTTGCCTATATTCTGTAGTATCACCTTGAAAACAGCCTACAGACGTGTTGCCTGTATTCTGTAGTATCATCTTGAAAACAGCCTACAGACGTGTTGCCTATATTCTTTAGTATCACCTTGAAAACAGCCTACAGACGTGTTGCCTGTATTCTGTAGTATCACCTTGAAAACAGCCTACAGACGTGTTGCCTATATTCTGTAGTATCACCTTGAAAACAGCCTGCAGACGTGTTGCCTGTATTCTGTAGTATCACCTTGAAAACAGCCTACAGACGTGTTGCCTATATTCTTTAGTATCACCTTGAAAACAGCCTGCAGACGTGTTGCCTGTATTCCGTAGTATCACCTTGAAAACAGCCTACAGACGTGTTGCCTATATTCTGTAGTATCACCTTGAAAACAGCCTACAGACGTGTTGCCTATATTCTGTAGTATCACCTTGAGAACAGCATACAGACGTGTTGCCTGTATTCCGTAGTATCACCTTGACAACCACATACAGACGTGTTCCCTGTATTCCGTAGTATCACCTTGAAAACAGCCTACAGACTTGTTGCCTATATTCTGCAGTATCACCTTGACAGCAACATACAGACGTGTTGCCGATATTCTATAGTATCACCTTGAGAACAGCATACAGACGTGTTGCCGATATTCTGTAGTATCACCTTGACAACAACATACAGAATTGGTGCCTGTATTCTGTAGTATCACCTTGACAACAACATACTAACGTGTTGCCTGTATTCTATAGTTTAACCTTGACAACGACTTAGACGTGTTGCCTGTATTCTATAGCATCACCTTGACAACAGCATACAGACATGTTGCCTGTATTCTGTAATATCACCTTGACAACAGCATACAGATGTGTTGTTGATATTCTGTAGTATCACCTTGACAACAACATACAGACGTATTGCCTACATTCTGTAGTATCACCTTGACAACCAAACAGAGACATGTTGCCTGTATTCTATAGTATCACCTTGACAACAACATACAGACGTGTTCTTCAGGAGCAACCTTGAAAACGACATATAGATATGTTGCCTACACTTCCATCAACATTTCCATTAACTTATAAGCCAAAGTGTGAAATTCTTTAGAAACTGCCACCATATAATATAGCTGGAATATTTCTGAATGCGGCTTAAAACTAAACTCACACACTCATCATCTTCCAAGGTTATCATGGTGTTTGTAATCTCTGTTCATGTGCCCTTACTTGATCTGTCTCACGCTTTGAATATCAGCTGGACTTTATATTTATATTTATTGGTTACTCTTGTAAACAACATGTAGATCGAGCCCACCTGTGACCGGGTCTAAACACCTTAGAGTCAACTTTGTGTGCAGACTCTTTCACTGTTGTCACAACCCTGTGCACTTAAAAGAACCCACAAGTACGTTGGTATATGACCAGATGGTGGCCACATGAATATGTGCAAACACTAAGTTGCGGGCACAGCAACGTGCAGTGATCTTGGACAAAGTTCTGTGACTATGTGTCCCAGTCCACCCAGCTGTGAATGGGTACCTCGTTAGGATGAGAAAGCCACAATAACTTGTTGCGCCTTGTGGCTGCAAGAGTTGTATACTTCCTAGGGAGTTGAGATTGATAATACAATGTGCCGTTGAGATTGACATCCACTGATCGAGGAAAAAACCCTAGCGCCTTGAGCATGCACTAGTTGCAAGGATATATGTGCTATATAAATATCCTATAATAATAGATATGTTGCCTAATTCTCGAGGAACATCTTGACAACATAAAGATTTGTAACTTTTGTTTTTCAGGGGCAACTTTAAAAACAATATTCAGGTATGTTGCCTAGTTCTGGAGGCTTCTTGACACCATTAAGATGTGTTACTTTTGTTCTTCAGGAGCACCGGCCACACCCAGACCAGGACAAGATGGTCAGTGAGAATGGAGGGAAAGGACCGCCAGACAAAGGCCAGCTGTTCCCAAACCTTACACTTCCATCAACTTATAAGCCAAAGTGTGAAATTCTTGCAAAGGAAGCCCTGTCTGCTTTAAGTCGAGCTACGACAACAGCATGTCGCCAACAGATAGCAGATATCTCGTGTCTGACTATGGAGGGGAAGATGTATGCCGACACACTGCCCAGACTGTGTCCACTTAAAGGTAAGAAGTAGTATACACAATGGTGGAACTGCTTCAGGTCCCCTGAAGTCCACGATGCAGATCCACCCATTGTGTATACTACTACTGAGGTGCATGCAAAATTTCACGAAAATCGGTGGAATAGTTTAGTAAATAATAACTTTTTAGTGAGCATGGGGTTGGTAGGGCGAAATGTTTGTTTTAAAAAAAAAAAATGTTTTCTATGACAACGGGAGGGTTTCGAACTCAGTATCCTCTACACCAGCAGACTGTCTCTGCTAGCGTCAGTGTTAAAACTATAAATAGCTTATGCACCTTCTAAGCTGATGAATGTCGACTCTAAAATCATGGATTGTGGCTTCTAAAAAGATTTTCAGCGTCCATCGATACATTTATCGTGTTCAGCAGTGTTTAGACTACCAACAAGAAATGATTTTGTATTTTATTAGACCTTTATTTGAGGTGAAAAGCCTTCTAACATTTTCGAAGTGAGAAGGTGGAAGTGAACTGACTGATTTGTGTTATTATAGACGGAGCTCAGCTTAGACATGCAATTCAATAATAGATTATGGTTTCTAAAAATGTTTTCAGCGTCCATTTACCTGTTTGTCGTGTTCAGCGTGTTTAAAACTCCCTGGGAGTATCGTGTTTGTATTTTATTGAAGGTAAAAAGCCATCAAACTGTGAAGTGGAAGTAGAATTTGTGATAAACTGTTTCTAGAAGTCTGGTGCGCTCAGCTTATGAAACGGGTTCAAGACATCCTTTGCGTTCCTATAGACGGAGCCCAGCTTAGGAGGATGATGCAATCTCAGGATAGACCTATTAAACCGAAATGTAGCTATCAAGTCCCTGGTAGAGCAATCGGTTGAGGTGCGGACTTAGGATGTGTAGTTGTGCAGCTATGCATTGTTAGTTCGTATCCCACCGTTGACTCAGTGGGTTCCTTGCAACTTTCGTGTGTTTCGTTGGTGGTAGCAAGGAATCAGGATCACATCAGCTGCGCTCAGCTGAATTGGGGCACTCTCGTGGTGAGAGAAAGGTAGCCGACACATAAGTCCCCTAGGGAGAAGTTCAACCTTTATCTTTCTACTTCACCCTAGGGGAATTGTGGCTACCGGGGATGTTTTGCTACTTTTTTTTAACCTTTCTATCTTTCTATTTTAACCTTTCTATCTATACCTATTGTTACAACCTACACGACTGTTAGGTGAGTGAGCCGCTTATAGCAAATATTCCAGCAATACCAGACATGGGCTTCACACAATGTACCCATGTGGTGAATCGAACCCCCCATTGCAAATGAAGCTGTTTGATACTTATGTACATCATCTCACTGATTACATTGTTAAAATTGAGTGAACTGTGTTTCGAGGGTGCTCACTAAGCCTCGGCTGTCTTCTCGGCTGTGATGTTGATGTCCACGAAGCAATTTATCGTGAATCTTCTCCAATAATAATTTGTTTGGTTTTCGTAAGGAAGGCTTGTCGGGCCTGTTGCCTCCCTTGTTCCACGAACTCTTTTTTCTCGTCTTTGCTGAATTTGGTGATTTTGCGAGACTTGGTACGAATCTCTTGCTTCATTCTGTGGTATTTGGCGAGTTCCGAGAGAACTAAACGAAACTCCTCCTACGAGATTTTACTGTCGGTGAGCGAGGTGGAAATATGATCTTCTATCTAGAACTCTAATTTCGCCGTGTTTCAACGCTTAACGTTGCAGTATGCGAGACACGTACTTAAGCGCCAATCCTGCCAACCTTGTCATTCCGGCCGCTATTTCGATGCCCAGCACCACGGGCCCGGCCACGATGGTGGTCAACAACCCGCCACCCGCCACACCTAATCCCATGCCGGTTGCCATCAGGGCGGTGTCGACACCGTCCACGTAATTGACGGCTCTGTGATATTTTTTCTGCAATGCTCTCCGCACGTCGCGATCTTGTTCTAGTTGTCGTTTGATTTCGCATAACTGTTGCAAACGAAACCGGTCTACGGTTTCCAGTGTTTTTACCATTTCATCCACGACCGGGTACAGTCCCATTCTGTATATATACTCTTTTTATAAAATAGTATTTAATTGGTCCTTAGTCAATGTTTGACGAATATACTTTAAGCTGATGAGGCACAAGTTTTCGTATATATACTACTCAAAGTTTGATAAGGATCATATAGTTCTTACATTATAAAATCAATATATGAATTGATATGACACGCAAATTTCATCACAATGTTGGACTGACCCCTCTTGAGCCTCAAAACACAGGTTAGGTAGGGAAATGCATGCTGCAATGATCATGAGTAGCACGTGAAGCATGGTACCCACATTTTTCACATTTCTGAGTGCTTGTCGTTGATTTGAATTTGGGCATTGTCTTTACATCTGACATCGTTTAAGTCACTGTTACTCTATGAAAATGCCTCCACAACGTCAAAGACGTCGCTTGACTGTTGAAGAATTGGCCAGATGCATAGGAATGCTCGAAAATGGTGCAAGACAACGTCACGTTGCAGAGCTATTGGGTGTCAGTCAGAGCGTTGTTTGCAGAGCTTGGAACCGTATCAATCTCATGGTTCAGCTTCTCATCGACATGGAGGCTGCAGAGAAAGGTCCACCACGCAGCAAGGTGACCGTTTTCTCTTGATTTCAGCACGACGTCATCGGTTTGCAACGGCGACTGCGCTTTAGAAATGATCTTCTGAATGCAACTGGAGTTAACATTTCCACGCAAACTGTGCGTGCGTCGTCTTCATGAAGCTGGTCTTCGTTCCCGAGAGCCTGTATTCGCATCCCTCTTACTCAGCGACACAGACAAGATCGTTTGAATTGGGCCAGGGCTCATGTGAATTGGAGGGTTGTTGATTGGGCCCTGTACTTTTCACAGGCGAGTCGAGGTTTTGTGTTGACTTCACAGATCGTCGTGGCACGCGAGTGTGGAGAAGGGCAGGAGAACGATATCAGGGCGCTAATGTTGCTGAACACGACAGATATATGGTGGTGGGTGGATTGATGATTTGGGAGGAATCAGTCGAGCTGGGCGAACTGATCTCCATGTCCTAAAATGAGGCACGATGACCGAGTGCGCTTACAGGGATGAAGTCCTGGATGTGTATGCGTGAGACCATATGCTGGTGCTGTTGGTCCTGACTTCATCCTCATGGACGATAATGCACGTCCACATCGTGCTAGGGTGGTGGACGAGTACCTGGAACGTGAGACAATTGTTAGTATGGACTGGCCAGCTCGTTCTCCAGACCTCAACCCTATCGAGCATGTCTGGAATATGCTTCAGGTAGCGATTTCCACGTCGTCCTGTACAACCAACCACCCTCCAGGAACTTGAAAATGTTCTGATCCAAGAATGGAACAATCTCTCTCTTGCGTCCATTCAAAACCTCGTTGGAAGCATGAGACGACGTTGCCAAGCTGTCATTGGAGCTAACGGAGGCCATACCCGCTATTGACACTTGTTTGTGCAGTGTGAAATGGAATGTGCAGAGTTTAAACAATTTCGTGATCATGAAATGACCATGCTTTTTATGGTACTCTCCCTTTACCTTAGGAGTACGCGATGAAATGTCATGTTTGCCAAATTTTTCTGTCACAATTTCTTGAAGTAAACATTTCTGAACATAAATCACTCTGTGTTGGTTGTCATTCACCTTTGTTGACAGTTTTACAAGTGCTGAAAAATATGATCCTTATCAAACTTTGAGTAGTATATATAAATGGTCTCGAGTTCAATAAAATCCTTTTGAGATATCACAATATCTAGGTTTGCGGGGGGGTTCTTCCTGGTTGTATACAAATATGACAACGTTTTTGTTGATGGCGATCATACCAGCGTATTTTCAACCCATGCAGAAGGTCTATATCTACTCCGGGGGCATCTCCAAGAAATACTTTGATAATAAGAGTAGAACCTTGTATCACACTGATCCACGAGTATGGCACTTCAGTATATTTTAGTAAATATAACGCTGCTTTTTTCTCATTGGGGACTAACATGTTAGCCGTTTGATCTGGAAATGGCGCTACGCTCGTCCACGTTCTTCCAGGATCAAACCTCCCCAGCAGTATCCCGTTATTTTTTAGCGAGACGCCACCATCATTATTATCCATGATAAGATAGGGGTAGGTCAGGACCAGGTTAATAATCCAGTTTAACTGAGATTCGAAGACGACTTCTTGTCGTTTGTACAAGTTGTCTTGAAAGCGCATGGCCTACAAGGTGTTTTTCTCGCCGGGCAGATCGAATCCCTCCGTGTCCCCGAGATCGGCTAGCGTGACAGTGGGTCGATGGTTCATCTCGTTTATCTATAATGTATTACGAAATGGTTTTCAATTGGTTTTCGGATAATTTCTCGGACGTGCACTTCAAGCCCATGAAATGTATGTTGTCGGGTAGGAAAATCTTGGCGAGCGATATCGTGTCTTCCACGGCGACGGTGACTCCCTGCAGGCTGGTGTACGCGTTCACGTAAACGGAGCAAACGTGGTGTTGTTGTTTCTTGGACCACCGTAGTTTGATGTTTTTCACGATTTCGCCTTCGCGCGATGTCGACGGTGGTTCACCCAGGAAGACTTTGATGATCAGCGTGGAATTCACCGGCAGATTTTCCATGATGTCGACAAATTTGTCGAATTCCGACACCATCTGCAGACTTATGTTTTGCATCCCGGGTTTGCCCGATAGCGCATGTGCTAATTTATTTTACGAGAGCGGGCTGGGGATCACGCTGCATCTTTGCGTCGGGACGTAAGCCACGAGCATCATTCCCTCGTTCACGACTTTCGTTAGGTAGTGGTGTTTGTTTTCCGTAAAAATGAGGGGAGAGCCGAGCGTGATGTTGATGATCCAGTCAATTTGAGAGGGCACAAAGACCCATTTGTTGTCGTCGGTGAATACGAAAGTGTAAGGCGTGTTTCGGGTGATGACCGTGGTCTCGACGTCGTTCAGTTCGAACAGCTTGCCGCCGAAGGCTTTGGATATCGTCCATTCGTTCTCCTCGTTGCGGATGAGGTCGTACCGCTCGTTGCTGACCGCTCCTTCGGTGTTGACGAAATCGCTTAGGGCGCTGGTAGGGCACTTTCATGGTCGCATGGTCGTTCCGGGACCCGAAGCTTCGGTTATTGTTTTTGCACGTGCAGCGTCAAGTTCAGGTATCCCATATTGACTGGATTATGTTTAATGTCTAAAACCGAAATTTTTAATTCCGTGATGGCACCTCGGATTAATTTCTTGTATAGACGACGAGGCTGGGATATCTCGAACCCGCGACGGAGCTTTGCGGTCGTATGTCGTTCGACGGCAACCCGAGAGTTCTCGCCAAGATTTTACCGAGCCTGATGGATTTTTCCTGGTCTTTAAGGTTATCATGCCAATCGACTCGTTGAGTTTGAGGCTTGCTGGGTTTGAAAATTTCGTCGTTCAGCATGCAAATGCTTTAATAACCGTCAGACAAATCGTGGCGAATTCCATCGATGAATATCCTGTTGTTACCTATGGATTTATTGATATTCGACCATCGTGGGTAAAACGTGAGATCGCTGAGCGGGACTTCGAGCTGACCCGACGTGTTAACGATGGCGTGCAGCAGTTGAACGGACTCGCCACTTGTGATTCCCGGAAGCGTCAGTACATTTTGAAAAAGTAGATATGTATACTATATAACAATTCAAGTATGTACAAACTGAGAGTGTTTTATTCTAAAAGTGATAATATAAGTGCTGATGATTCCGCAGGACGTGGCGTGGAATGCTGCAAACAATCCTTAAGATTGGCGTGCGTACGAACGGGTTTGCAACGAATTCGAAATCGATCCGAAGACGGATTGGCGTAGACCAGGTACAAATCACGTACAGTGGAGCTCGATCCGTGAAAGAAGTCAGTGATGGTTTACTGAAAAGTGGTAGGCTCTGACAGGACTTTGCTCTGTCGAGTAATGAATGGCCAGATGATCGTATGAATTTTAAAGGCGGTGTTGCTTTTACCGTTCAAAAGGTGGAGCAGCCTCGATACGCCGAAGACGATTGGAAAGTATATATGTTGGACACTTCGAACGGGTTTACTCGTGCTGGTGTCATCAGATTAAACGATTCGATTCGAACCATTCACTGGATTTTCTTCATATTCAGTACCAAGCTTTATCTAGGAAAGGCGCAGGGCCTTCACATAATTTTCAAGGTCATGGCAACACTTTGACGATTTCAGCATGTTAACCCGCATGTTAAGCTATCTCAAGAACTGTTTCCTGTATTTTCTTCCTATTTAACCCCAAGCTTTATCTAAGGAAGGCGCAGGGCCCAGTTGATTTTGGTGATCTTCACATAATTTTCAAGGTCATGGCGACACTTTGAATATTTCAGCATGTAAACCTGCATGTTAAGCTATCTCAAGAACCCTTCACTGGATTTTGTTCATATCTAATATCAAGCTTTATCTAGGGAAGGCGCAGGGCCCAGTTGATTTTGGTGACCTTCACATAATTTTCAAGGTCATGGCGACACTTTGAATATTTCAGCATGTAAACCTGCATGTTAAGCTACCTCAAGAACCGTTCACTGGATTTTCTTCATATTTAACACAAAGCCTTATCTAGGGAAGGCGCAGGGCCAATTCAATTTTGGTGACCTTCACTTAATTTAGACACTTTGAAGATTTCAGCATATTAACCTACATGTTATGCTTGTCAGCTCGATACCTCAAGAACCATTCACTGGAGTTTCTTCTTATTTGACACCAAGCTTCATCCAGGGAAGGCGCAAGGCCCAGTCGATTTTGGTGACCTTCACTTAATTTTCAAGGTCACAGAGACACTTCAGCATGTTAAATCGCATGTTAACATAGTCATCAAAATAGCGCAATAAATATTCAGTGGATTTTCTTCATATTTCTCACCAAGCTTCATCTAGGGAAGGCCCAGGGACCAGTCAATTTTGGTGACCTTCACATAATTTTTAGGGTCACGACGACACTTTGAAGATTTCAGCATGTTAACCTGAATTGTCAGCAAGATATTTTAAGAATGGTTCACTGGATTTTCTTCATAGACTTTCAAGACCTCCCTTGAATGTTTTTCAATAAGCAATTTCTTTAGTACTAGTTTTGCATATTTCATACACTATGACATTCATGTCAAGGTCAAAGTCAGTGTTGAAAATATGTGTGTGTTTGAACAACTAAACAGCAAGATATCAAGAGAGGTTGACTGGTCATGTTTTTGTTGACATTTAACTTCATCTTAAACTTTCATTACTTTATAAGTTTGATTTGATAATTTGCGGCGGGGGATTATGTCACCTTAGTGACAATGCTTGTTTGGTTAAAAATTCCTTAGCTGCGACGTACACCAAACCCGTCACGGCGACAACGAAAGCCCACAGGTTTGACCGAGCCACGTGACCGTTTCCCACAAGAAGCCTAACAACCAGGAAACGATGCTGCCCAAGATGCCAGGCAGTGCTTCGGCGGCTTTGCCCGCCAGTTTAGCCAAGGCCTCGCCGAGAGATTTCAAATGTTTTTTATCCAGTCTCTGAGTTCAGATCCTGTCGGCCAATGTGGTGTCCTCGTTCAAGACTCGGTCAACGGTTTCGCGCACGCGGCTGATCTGTGATCGGAGGGCTTCCTGGTTGGAGGAAGTGGCTTCCAATCTGGTCCGTCTCTCGTCCTCCAGGTCGCGCAATCATCGATTTCGTTCAGTTTACCCATGTTGTTCATGAGTTCTCCGCGCACGTTTTTCACGGCTTCGTCTAGACCCCGAAGTTCCCTAAGAGGAAATTCGAAACCGGGCAAGGGTTCGTTCGAGTACGTGACCAATATTTTTTCGATTTCGTCCGACGCTTCTTTTGCGCGCTGGGGCATTTCTCTCAGATCAGCGCCAGCATCACCATGTTCGGTCCTTACGTTTTGCAGATGTCGGACGACCTTCGGCGGAAGTGTTTGGGTTGTGCGCCGCCGTAATCTCGCAGGTTTAGTTTGTCGCGTATCAGTTAACTACCGCCACGGCGACTGGCTAGCGTCGACAGGGCGAGCGGTTTTCTTCTGTTTTTGATCATGAGATCGACCTCCGGATGAGCTTTCAATCGCACCGTCCCTTCGTTGTCGATTTTGAACTATATGTGACATGTGTCGGATAGTCGCGACCCAATGGTTCGGTGTGTAACTTTTATCGGGTCCTGCTTTTCAGGGCATCGTAATACTCGGACCCACAGCCTGCTTTAAAAGCTCGTTGCCACTGCTTTAGGGCATCGTAACCCCCATGAACGAGGTGTCCATGGCTGCTTCATCATTGTCGTTCAGCTGGTGTATGTCTAAATCGGCCATGGGAATATCATCAGCCATTTTTTTATATTAAACTTATAATATACATAGTTTCAATATAAACAATGTCGCAATACGGACGAAAGCTAGATCCTTTCCGAAGATCCAGAGAACCCCTGGGTGTCAAAGCCGTGCATCAGTCGGTGACGATCACCAACAATCCGAGTACGATCGATCAAAACCAAACGCTGCTGGTTTGATTCTCCAACCTGGGCTCGAACGACGTCATCGTCCCTGGCACGACTCGACTGGCCTTTTCAGATCACGTTGAAGTCCACGACCGACAAACGCACGATCGTGAATAACCTGGGTTGTGCCATCGTCAAGAAAACCACCATCAAAATCAGTGGGAACGAGGTGCTGAGCATCGACGACAGTGGTGTGTTTTACTGTTACATGGACCTCTGGAGGACCTCGAACAAACGTATCAAGGACTTTGTCGGAATAACGACGTATCGAACAAAATCCATGTGGGGTACGGTTTCACGCAAGACCAGCCCGGCAATATAACGGCAGGAGAAAAAGCCGTCGCAGAGGCGTACAGGAATCGGTTTTGCATACCGCTCGAGGGGCACATGCCGTTTTACCAGGCCGCGCTTGATGTGTCCTGTGTGTCCAGTGGACCTTGATTTGTACTGTGTGTCCAGTGGACCTTGATGTGTACTGTGTGTCAAGTGGACCTTGATGTGTCCTGTGTGTCCAGTGGACCTTGATGTGTCCTGTGTGTCCAGTGGACCTTGATGTGTCCTGTGTGTCCAGTGGACCTTGATGTGTACTGTGTCCAGTGGACCTTGATGTGTCCTGTGTGTCCAGTGGGCCTTGATGTGTCATGTGTGTCCAGTGGACCTTGATGCGTCATAAGTGCCCAGTGGGCCTTGATGTGTCATTTGTGTCCAGTGGACCTTGATGTGTCCTGTGTGTCCAGCGGACCTTGATGTGTCCTGTGTGTCCAGTGGACCTTGATGTGTCGTGTGTGTCCAGTGGACCTTGATGCATTGTGTGTGTCCAGTGGACCTTGATGTGTCATGTGTGTCCAGTGGACCTTGATGTGTCCTGTGTGTCCAGCTGACCTTGATGTGTCCTGTGTGTCCAGTGGACCTTGATGCGTTGTGTGTGTCCAGTGGACCTTGATGTGTCCTGTGTGTCCAGTGGACCTTGATGTGTACTGTGTCCAGTGGACCTTGATGTGTCCTGTGTGTCCAGTGGGCCTTGATGTGTCATTTGTGTCCAGTGGACCTTGATGCGTCATAAGTGCCCAGTGGACCTTGATGTGTCATTTGTGTCCAGTGGACCTTGATGTGTCCTGTGTGTCCAGCTGACCTTGATGTGTCCTGTGTGTCCAGCTGACCTTGATGTGTCATAAGTGCCCAGTGGACCTTGATGTGTCATTTGTGTCCAGTGGACCTTTATGCGTCGTGTGTGTCCAGTGGACCTTGATGCATTGTGTGTGTCCAGTGGACCTTGATGTGTCATGTGTGCCCAATGGACCTTGATGTGTCATTTGTGCCCAGTGGGCCTTGATGTGTACTGTGTGCCCAGTGGACCTTGATGTGTCGTGTGTGTCCAGTGGGCATTGATGTGTCATTTGTGCCCAGTGGACCTTGATGCATTGTGTGTGACCAGTGGACCTTGATGTGTCATTTGTGCCCAGTGGGCCTTGATGTGTACTGTGTGCCCAGTGGACCTTGATGTGTCGTGTGTGTCCAGTGGGCATTGATGTGTCATTTGTGCCCAGTGGACCTTGATGTGTCGTGTGTGTCCAGTGGGCCTTGATGTGTCCTGTGTGTCCAGCGGACCTTGATGTGTCATGTGTGTCCAGCGGACCTTGATGTGTCCTGTGTGTCCAGCGGACCTAGATGTGTCCTGTGTGTCCAGCGGACCTAGATGTGTCATGTGTGTCCAGTGGACCTTGATTTATCTTGTGTGTCCAGTGGACCTTGATTTATCATGTGTGTCCAGTGGACCTTGATGTATCATGAGGGTCCCTTGGATCGTGATGTGTCAGATTAGCTGTGGAATCCAGCTCTATAGTGGGAGGCACATAGGCTGTACCCTATGGATACCCATTATGCTGACAGGCTCTCATATGTCTTAAATCATACTGTTTCACTGATTCACCGTCCAGCCAATGCAAGGCAAGCTGAATGGAGCATGGACCTCTCACAATGAAGTAGTGATGTTGTTGCTGACACAGGAGTACACTGAGTCCATCACTTACTCACTCCTATGTCAAGCTGTGCTTCATAGACAACCGTTGTCTCTTCAAGAAGTGCTTTATGTTAGCATACTGTGAGAAACATTTCCTATGTTAATAGCTCTGCACCCATTGGCATCTAGTAGTTAAGTAGAAGAACATTGATTGCGGTACTGCTGACAAACACCATTCAGCCTAAGGCCTTTTGTTTTATTTTTTAAGATCAATTCTAATTTTCATGACCATTCCATGCAGACTGGATTTAACTCTGAAGATATTTTCATGCAATTTGACTGATATATGTGTTTTGTTAATTCAATATTATATGAAATATGAGAGAGTGTGTGTAGAAATTGCAAACCATGTGTTCCAGGGCTCCTGAACACTCCATTCAATATCATTTTAAAAACATTTCTGTTTTTCATAGTCTATGAAATATTTATGAGATCAACAGAAGTGCCTGGCAGTAAATAGACTTGAAATTGTCCAAGGGAAGTATATTTGATTTCAGAAACTTGCCCAGGGAAACCACTCGGCAGACAAAAGGCTCTGGAGGTTTCAGGATAAGCAAAGCTAATGTCCACGTCAGCCTCCAGAGCTGAGAACATACAACTTTTTCATGACCATGATGACGTTTTCAAACTCATGTCAAGTTCAGAACTTTTCAAAAAGAATTATTTGGATTATTTTTGTCTGAGCCACAGCTTTGAATAAGATTCCCTTCAGCTAAATTTTCTATCTGATTTGCACAGGAGTATCTGCTACACAAGCCTGGTTTCGATAAACTACCTTAAACTTGATAATCAATACAAAAAAATGGCCTGGGTCAGGACGAAAGAAGCCTCCTGTCAGGGCCTCAGTGCTTTATTCCAGATGTCTGATTGAATTTTCTTGTTCAAACTTAATTTGCCTCATCGTAAATTGAGTTTTGGTGTATAAGCCGTGAGAGATTTTGGCCAGTCCAAGTCACAAGATCTGTACTGATAAAGAATAGTACATGAGACCCACAAACTGCAGCTGAGTGCAATTTTATCTACTACTGCTATCTATGTTGTATACCATCCACAAAATGAGGTTGATGTGGGACATGGTCTACAGTTAGAGGGTGTATGGGACATGGTCTACAGATAGAGGCAGTGTGGGACATGGTCTACAGTTAGAGGCAGTGTGGGACATGGTCTACAGTTAGAGGGTGTATGGGACATGGTCTACAGATAGAGGGTGTATGGGACATGGTCTACAGATAGAGGCTGTATGGGACATGGTCTACAGATAGAGGCTGTATGGGACATGGTCTACAGTTAGAGGCTGTATGGGACATTGTCTACAGATAGAGGCAGTGTTGGACATGGTCTACAGATAGAGACAGTGTGGGACATGGTCTACAGATAGAGGCAGTATGGGACATGGTCTACAGATAGAGGCTGTATGGGACATGGTCTACAGATAGAGGGTGTATGGGACATGGTCTACAGATAGAGGCAGTGTGGGACATGGTCTACATGGGACATGGTCTACAGTTAGTGGGTGTATGGGACATGGTCTACAGATAGAGGCAGTGTGGGACATGGTCTACAGTTAGTGGGTGTATGGGACATGGTCTACAGATAGAGGCAGTGTGGGACATGGTCTACAGATAGAGGCAGTGTGGGACATGGTCTAGAGTGGGTGTATGGGACATGGTCTACAGATAGAGGCAGTGTGGGACATGGTCTACAGATAGAGGCAGTGTGGGACATGGTCTACAGTTAGAGGGTGTATGGGACATGGTCTACAGATAGAGGCAGTGTGGGACATGGTCTACAGTTAGTGGGTGTATGGGACATGGTCTACAGATAGAGGCAGTGTGGGACATGGTCTACAGATAGAGGCAGTGTGGGACATGGTCTACAGTTAGTGGGTGTATGGGACATGGTCTACAGATAGAGGCAGTGTGGGACATGGTCTACAGATAGAGGCAGTGTGGGACATGGTCTACAGTTAGTGGGTGTATGGGACATGGTCTACAGATAGAGGCAGTGTGGGACATGGTCTACAGATAGAGGCAGTGTGGGACATGGTCTACAGATAGAGGCAGTGTGGGACATGGTGTACAGATCACATTCAGACAAGTGCAGTCAGACCAATACATTTGAAGTCAGTGATGCAAACATCTCCACACTGCTGCCTAATCTACCTGTGAGAGTATATGGCTGCTGTGTTGAAGGTAATTGATACAGCCGTCAGAATATCCTAGCCAGCCTCCAGCCTGGGATGTTGATGTTATCCAGCCTGTGGATTAAGTACTAGATCTCCGCCTCACCAACCCATTCGTCATATAATTTGTCATGCAAAGTGGAATCATGTGTAAATTTATTGTCATAATTTAGGACCATGGTTTGAGTTTATGCGTCTGACGGGATCTAATGACTATTTGTGTATACAGCAGGCTTATGCAGATGTCCCTCAATGATCGCCGTTATTGCCGGGAGAGGTTCTCCAAAAAACACAAAAGGAAGGATGAATGATCTGCTTGCTAAACACTGTCATCAATGAAGGCCCTTGAGACAAGTTTATCAATACACATTCACACATGGACTCGCATGCCACAACGCATGGCGGAACAACAAATGCCAACAAATGCATCGGCACATTTGCTTATGATGTTGAATACTGATATATACAAACAAAATATTGGTATGGTTAGTTCAAAGTGGGTTTATGTGCATTGTACTACACTTTGCCTATCCTTGGGAACACCTTTGTGTATACAGTTAGGTTGTGATTTATCAGTCCTCACTGTGCGTGTTGTGGTGCATACTTCATCTTAATGTGCCTAACTCACATCTTATCCAGAGGTAGGTCTCACACCAGACAGGGTTCTGGGCTGCAGTTTGCTGAGTAAACACACATTTTCAGAAAGCGCTACTTAAAATAAATGGTTTGGAAAAATCAATTCTTTGAGAATGCAAAGAAGATTGGCATTTAATTCCAGGAATACCAAATGAAATTCTGTTGTCTTCTTTCGTGTTGTTCCTGATTAGGGTAAGCTGCCATGTTTATCGTCCGCTCTGCTGGCCGGCAGTGTGTGGATGCTCATTGGTGCAACAGATATTGACTTTGTGCTCATCCAATTTTTGTTCCCAATTGAGAAGAAAAAAAAGTATTTTAGTTCATCATCACATCTTTTGTATGATTTAATGATGTGCAAAGGTGAACTAATACAGATGAACCCATGCAGGTGTACCCTCACTGAGAACCCATGCATGTGTACCCTTACTGGTGAACCCATGCAGGTGTACCCTTCACTGGTGAACCCATGCAGGTGTACCCTCACTGGTGAACCCATGCAGGTGTACCCTCACTGGTGAACCCATGCATGTGTACCCTTACTGGTGAACCCATGCAGGTGTACCCTCACTGGTGAACCCATGCAAGTTGTACCCTCACTGGTGAACCCATGCAAGGTCTACCCTTACTGGTGAACCCATGCAGGTGTACCCTCACTGGTGAACCCATGCAAGTTGTACCCTCACTGGTGAACCCATGCAAGGTCTACCCTTACTGGTGAACCCATGCAGGTGTACCCTCACTGGTGAACCCATGCAAGTTGTACCCTCACTGGTGAACCCATGCAAGGTCTACCCTTACTGGTGAACCCATGCAGGTGTACCCTCACTGGTGAACCCATGCATGTGTACCCTCACTGGTGAACCCATGCAGGTGTACCCTCACTGGTGAACCCATGCAGGTGTACCCTCAGTGGTGAACCCATGCAAGGTCTACCCTTACTGGTGAACCCATGCATGTGTGTACCCTCACTGGTGAACCCATGCATGTACCCTCACTGGTGAACCCATGCATGGTGTACCCTCACTGGTGAACCCATGCAAGTGTACCCTCACTGGTGAACCCATGCAGGTCTACCCTCACTGGTGAACCCATGCAGGTGTACCCTCACTGGTGAACCCATGCAGGTGTACCCTCACTGGTGAACCCATGCAGGTGTACCCTCACCCATGCAGTGAACCCATGGTGAACCCATGCATGTGTACCCTCACTGGTGAACCCATGCAAGTGTGTACCCTCACTGGTGAACCCATGCATGTGTACCCTCACTGGTGAACCCATGCAAGTTGTACCCTCACTGGTGAACCCATGCAAGGTGTACCCTCACTGGTGAACCCATGCATGTGTACCCTCACTGGTGAACCCATGCAGGTGTACCCTCACTGGTGAACCCATGCAGGTGTACCCTCACTGGTGAACCCATGCAGGTGTACCCTCACTGGTGAACCCATGCAGGTGTACCCTCACTGGTGAACCCATGCATGCAGGTGTACCCTCACTGGTGAACCCATGCAGGTGTACCCTCACTGGTGAACCCATGCAAGGTGTACCCTCACTGGTGAACCCATGCAAGTTGTACCCTCACTGGTGAACCCATGCAAGTTGTACCCTCACTGGTGAACCCATGCAGGTGTACCCTCACTGGTGAACCCATGCAAGTTGTACCCTCACTGGTGAACCCATGCAAGTGTACCCTCACTGGTGAACCCATGCAGGTGTACCCTCACTGGTGAACCCATGCAAGTGTACCCTCACTGGTGAACCCATGCAGGTGTACCCTCACTGGTGAACCCATGCAGGTGTACCCTCACTGGTGAACCCATGCAGGTGTACCCTCACTGGTGAACCCATGCAGGTGTACCCTCACTGGTGAACCCATGCAGGTGTACCCTCACTGAGAACCCATGCAGGTGTACCCTAAATAGTGAACCCATGCAGGTGTACCCTTAAGAGTGAACCCATGCAGGTGTACCCTCACTGAGTGAACCCATGCAGGTGTACCCTAAATAGTGAACCCATGCAGGTGTACCCTTAAGAGTGAACCCATGCAGGTGTACCCTTAATAGTGAACCCATGCAGGTGTACCCTTACTAGTGAACCCATGCAGGTGTACCCTTACTAGTGAACCTATGCAGGTCTACCCTTACTAGTGAACCTATGCAGGTCTACCCTTACTAGTGAACCTATGCAGGTCTACCCTTACTAGTGAACCTATGCAGGTCTACCCTTACTGGTGAACCTATGCAGGTCTACCCTTACTGGTGAACCTATGCAGGTGTACCCTTACTAGTGAACCTATGCAGGTGTACCCTTACTAGTGAACCTATGCAGGTCTACCCTTACTGGTGAACCTATGCAGGTCTACCCTTACTAGTGAACCTATACAGGCCTACCCTTACTAGTGAACCTATACAGGTCTACCCTTACTAGTGAACCTATGCAGGTCTACCCTTACTAGTGAACCTATACAGGTCTACCCTTACTAGTGAACCTATGCAGGTCTACCGTTACTAGTGAACCTATGCAGGTGTACCCTCACTGCTGAACCCATGCAGGTGTACCCTCACTGGTGAACCCATGCATGTGTACCCTAAATAGTGAACCCATGCAGGTGTACCATTAAATAGTGAACCCATGCAGGTGTACCCTTAAGAGTGAACCCATGCAGGTGTACCTTTAAGAGTGAACCCATGCAGGTGTACCCTTACTAGAGAACCTATGCAGGTCTACCCTTACTAGTGAACCTATGCAGGTCTACCCTTACTAGTGAACCTATGCAGGTCTACCCTTACTAGTGAACCTATGCAGGTCTACCCTTACTAGAGAACCTATGCAGGTCTACCCTTACTAATGAACTTATGCAGGTCTACCCTTACTAATGAACTTATGCAGGTCTACCCTTACTAGAGAACCTATGCAGGTCTACCCTTACTAGTGAACCTATGCAGGTCTACCCTTACTAGAGAACCTATGCAGGTCTACCCTTACTAGTGAACCTATGCAGGTCTACCCTTACTAGTGAACCTATGCAGGTCTACCCTTACTAGTGAACCTATACAGGTCTACCCTTACTAGTGAACCTATACAGGTCTACCCTTACTAGTGAACCTATGCAGGTCTACCCTTACTAGTGAACCTATGCAGGTCTACCCTTACTAGTGAACCTATACAGGTCTACCCTTATTAGTGAACCTATGCAGGTCTACCCTTACTAGTGAACCTATGCAGGTCTACCCTTACTGGTGAACCTATGCAGGTCTACCCTTACTAGTGAACCTATACAGGTCTACCCTTACTAGTGAACCTATGCAGGTGTATCCTCACTGGTGAACCTATGCAGGTCTACCCCTACTGGTGAACCTATGCAGGTGTACCCTTACTAGTGAACCTATGCAGGTGTATCCTCACTGGTGAACCTATGCAGGTGTACCCTCACTGCTGAACCTATGCAGGTCTACCCTTACTAGTGAACCTATTCAGGTGTATCCTCACTGGTGAACCTATGCAGGTCTACCCCTACTGGTGAACCTATGCAGGTGTACCCTTACTAGTGAACCTATGCAGGTGTATTCTCACTGGTGAACCTATGCAGGTCTACCCTCACTGGTGAACCTATGCAGGTCTACCCTTACTAGTGAACCTATGCAGGTGTATCCTTACTGGTGAACCTATGCAGGTGTACCCTCACTGGTGAACCTATGCAGGTGTTATATGTTGATTCCTAAGCTGAAGATGTTAACCACGAATCAGACTGTAGAAGAACAATGTGTGAATCCAAACAACAACAAGGCATCCTACAGATGACATCCTTACTTTGCCAATGTAGCAGGTCAAGGAGACATCCTATAGAAGACATCCTATTTTGTCAGTGTAGCAGGGCAAGGAGACATCCTATAGAAGACATCCTATTTTGTCAGTGTAGCAGCACAAGGAGGCATACCAGAGATGACATCCCTACCTTGTCAGTGTAGCAGAGCAATAAGGCATCCCACAGAAAATATCCCTACCTTGTCAGTGTAGCAGAGCAATAAGGCATCCCACAGATGACATCCCTACCTTGTCAGTGTAGCAGAGCAATAAGGCATCCCACAGATGACATCCCTACCTTGTCAGTGTAGCAGAGCAATAAGGCATCCCACAGATGACACCCCACAGATGACATCCCTACCTTGTCAGTGTAGCAGAGCAATAAGGCATCCCACAGATGACATCCCTACCTTGTCAGTGTAGCAGAGCAATAAGGCATCCCACAGATGACATCCCTACCTTGTCAGTGTAGCAGAGCAATAAGGCATCCCACAGATGACACCCCACAGATGACACCCCACAGATGACGTCCCTACCTTGTCAGTGTAGCAGAGCAATAAGGCATCCCACAGATGACATCCCTACCTTGTCAGTGTAGCAGAGCAATAAGGCATCCCAAAGATGACATCCCACAGATGACATCCCTACCATGTCAGTGTAGCAGAGCAATAAGACATCCCACAGATGACATCCCTACCTTGTCAGTGTAGCAGAGCAATAAGGCATCCCACAGATGACATCCCTACCTTGTCAGTGTAGCAGAGCAATAAGGCATCCCACAGATGACATCCCTACCATGTCAGTGTAGCAGAGCAATAAGGCATCCCACAGATGACATCCCTACCTTGTCAGTGTAGCAGAGCAATAAGGCATCCCACAGATGACATCCCTACCTTGTCAGTGTAGCAGAGCAATAAGGCATCCCACAGATGACATCCCTACCTTGTCAGTGTAGCAGATCAATAAGGCATCCCACAGATGACATCCCTACCTTGTCAGTGTAGCAGAGCAATAAGGCATCCTACAGATGACATCCCTGCCTTGTCAGTGTAGCAGAGCAATAAGGCATCCCACAGATGACATCCCTACCATGTCAGTGTAGCAGAGCAATAAGGCATCCCACAGATGACATCCCTACCTTGTCAGTGTAGCAGAGCAATAAGGCATCCCACAGAAAACATCCCTACCTTGTCAGTGTAGCAGAGCAATAAGGCATCCCACAGATGACATCCCTACCTTGTCAGTGTAGCAGAGCAATAAGGCATCCTACAGATGACACCCCACAGATGACATCCATACCATGTCAGTGTAGCAGAGCAATAAGGCATCCCACAGATGACGTCCCTACCTTGTCAGTGTAGCAGAGCAATAAGGCATCCCACAGAAAACATCCCTACCTTGTCAGTGTAGCAGGGCAATAAGGCATCCCACAGATGACATCCCTACCTTGTCAGTGTAGCAGAGCAATAAGGCATCCCAAAGATGACATCCCTACCTTGTCAGTGTAGCAGAGCAATAAGGCATCCCACAGATGACATCCCTACCTTGTCAGTGTAGCAGAGCAATAAGGCATCCCACAGAAAACATCCCTACCTTGTCAGTGTAGCAGAGCAATAAGGCATCCCACAGATGACATCCCTACCTTGTCAGTGTAGCAGAGCAATAAGGCATCCCACAGATGACATCCCTACCTTGTCAGTGTAGCAGAGCAATAAGGCATCCACAGATGACATCCCTACCTTGTCAGTGTAGCAGAGCAATAAGGCATCCCACAGAAAAACATCCCTACCTTGTCAGTGTAGCAGAGCAATAAGGCATCCCACAGATGACATCCCTACCTTGTCAGTGTAGCAGAGCAATAAGGCATCCCACAGAAAATACCCCTACCTTGTCAGTGTAGCAGAGCAATAAGGCATCCTACAGATGACACCCCACAGATGACATCCCTACCATGTCAGTGTAGCAGAGCAATAAGGCATCCCACAGATGACATCCCTACCTTGTCAGTGTAGCAGAGCAATAAGGCATCCCACAGATGACATCCCTACCTTGTCAGTGTAGCAGAGCAATAAGGCATCCCACAGATGACATCCCTACCTTGTCAGTGTAGCAGAGCAATAAGGCATCCCACAGAAAACATCCCTACCTTGTCAGTGTAGCAGAGCAATAAGGCATCCCACAGATGACATGACCCTACCTTGTCAGTGTAGCAGAGCAATAAGGCATCCCACAGATGACATCCCTACATTGTCCTTGTGTAGCAGAGCAATAAGGCATCCCACAGATGACATCCCTACCTTGTCAGTGTAGCAGAGCAATAAGGCATCCCACAGATGACATCCCTACCTTGTCAGTGTAGCAGAGCAATAAGGCATCCCACAGATGACATCCCTACCTTGTCAGTGTAGCAGAGCAATAAGGCATCCCACAGATGACATCCCTACCTTGTCAGTGTAGCAGAGCAATAAGGCATCCCACAGATGACATCCCTACCTTGTCAGTGTAGCAGAGCAATAAGGCATCCCACAGATGACATCCCTACCTTGTCAGTGTAGCAGAGCAATAAGGCATCCCACAGATGACATCCCTACCTTGTCAGTGTAGCAGAGCAATAAGGCATCCCACAGATGACATCCCTACCATGTCAGTGTAGCAGAGCTAAGGCATCCCACAGATGACATCCCTACCTTGTCAGTGTAGCAGAGCAATAAGGCATCCCACAGATGACATCCCTACCTTGTCAGTGTAGCAGAGCAATAAGGCATCCCACAGATGACATCCTACTACCTTGTCAGTGTAGCAGAGCAATAAGGGCATCCCACAGATGACATCCCTACCTTGTCAGTGTAGCAGAGCAATAAGGCATCCCACAGATGACATCCCTACCTTGTCAGTGTAGCAGAGCAATAAGGCATCCCACAGAAAACATCCCTACCTTGTCAGTGTAGCAGAGCAATAAGGCATCCCACAGATGACATCCCTACCTTGTCAGTGTAGCAGAGCAATAAGGCATCCCACAGATGACATCCCTACCTTGTCAGTGTAGCAGAGCAATAAGGCATCCCACAGAAAACATCCCTACCTTGTCAGTGTAGCAGAGCAATAAGGCATCCCACAGATGACATCCCTACCTTGTCAGTGTAGCAGAGCAATAAGACATCCTACAGATGACACCCCACAGATGACATCCCTACCTTGTCAGTGTAGCAGAGCAATAAGGCATCCCACAGATGACATCCCTACCTTGTCAGTGTAGCAGAGCAATAAGGCATCCCACAGAAACATCCCTACCTTGTCAGTGTAGCAGGGCAATAAGGCATCCCACAGATGACATCCCTACCTTGTCAGTGTAGCAGAAGAGCAATAAGGCATCCCACAGATGACATCCCTACCTTGTCAGTGTAGCAGAGCAATAAGGCATCCCACAGATGACATCCCTACCTTGTCAGTGTAGCAGAGCAATAAGGCATCCCACAGATGACATCCCTACCTTGTCATCCCACAGATGACATGTAGTCAGTGTAGCAGAGCAAGCAATAAGGCATCCCACAGATGACATCCCTACCTTGTCAGTGTAGCAGAGCAATAAGGCATCCCACAGATGACATCCCTACCTTCCTCCTTGTCAGTGTAGCAGAGCAATAAGGCATCCCACAGATGACACCCCACAGATGTCATCCCTACCATGTCAGTGTAGCAGAGCAATAAGGCATCCCACAGATGACATCCCTACCTTGTCAGTGTAGCAGAGCAATAAGGCATCCCACAGATGACATCCCTACCTTGTCAGTGTAGCAGAGCAATAAGGCATCCCACAGATGACATCCCTACCTTGTCAGTGTAGCAGAGCAATAAGGCATCCCACAGATGGCATCCCTACCTTGTCAGTGTAGCAGAGCAATAAGGCATCCCACAGATGACATCCCTACCTTGTCAGTGTAGCAGAGCAATAAGGCATCCCACAGATGACATCCCTACCTTGTCAGTGTAGCAGAGCAATAAGGCATCC